>NC_136531.1:2130766-2270766 GCF_910591455.1 Pholis gunnellus
GACACCGGCAAATAACGAGGAAATGAAAATTGAAAAGATCTGTTGATTGAAAAACGGACGCTTCATTTACCTGAAGTGTCCATTTGAATATAATTTAATGTTCACTATGAATACAATCCTGTTAGCATTAAGCGTGTTATTACAGCCAAAATACGTTAACTTTAAATGACGATGCCAGTGTTTAACCCCTCGAATGCAACAGTCGACTGGTTTTAAATTGCTTGAGAGGTTTAATTCATCACAGTGAACATCATCGTTGTGTTAGTGTTGACGGCTACATGAGGACAACTGCATCTACTTTAAGAAATGTTCCCGAGCTCGACAGAAACATTCAAAACATAAAAACAATTAAAACTGCGAGCAGTGATGAACGGGCCCTCGCCTCCCTTGCGCGTCGGGGCCGGCGGCGGACTCCGGCCTGCGCGTCGGAGAACGTCCGCGACCGCGGGACGGCGCGTCCGCGAGCGAGACGTCGTCGATCCCGCGTGGGACCGCCCGATGCTGGAAACGATGCTTTGCAAATAGTACTATGCTGAGGAAAAATGACACCGAAATCAAAATGGCCGACTTCTGGTAGGTTTTAGAGCACGGTGCCAAGAGACTTATTTTTAAGTCTCCGCAGGATACGTGCGCCTACCCAGTTTCGTACGTGTAGCTCAAACGTAGCGCCGGGGCTGCTCTTTTGAAATATTGTAGGGGGCGCTACAGAGGCAATTTAAAACGAACAAGCCTAAAAATTATATCACATATTTCTTCCGATGCCTTTGACACATGTGCAAAGTGCCATGAATTTTTGAGCATCCTAACCTACTATGCTATGGAAAAATGACACCAAAATCAAAATGGCCGACTTTGGTAGGTTTTAGAGCATGGTGCCAAGAGACTTATTTTTAAGTCTCCGCAGGATACGCGCGCCTACCAAGTACGTGTAGCTCAAACGTAGCGCCGGGGCTGCTCTTTTGAAATATTGTAGGGGGCGCTACAGAGGCAATTTAAAACGGACAAGGCCAAAACTCATACCACATACTTCTTCCGATGCCTTTGACACATGTGCAAAGTTCCATGAATTTCTGAGCATCCTAACCTACTGAACCATATTTCCTTCAGCCAGTAGGTGGCGCTATGAGTTTTCTGAATTTTTTCAAATCAGGTATGTTCAGGCTTTAAGTGGCATCATGCACAAGAAGTTTTGTGCAAATTGGATAATGTACCTTGGAGTTATAACAACTTCAATTTTGCATGGCGAACGATGCGTCGCCACGGCAACAGCGTTAAACGAAAACTCACAATACTTATGGCAAATCTTCATCAATGTCTTAAGGCCATCCTAGCACAATTTGAGACTAATCGGGTCACGTGGCTAGGAGGAATAAATGAAAGTCTAAAAAAAAACATTGCCTTCAGCCAGTAGGTGGCGCTATGAGTTATCGAAATTTTTTTAATTTGTGTGTGTTCATGCTTGAAGAGGCTTCATGCACAAGAAGTTTTGTGTGGATTGGTTAATGTACCTTAGAGTTATAACAACTTGATTTTTCATAAAAATGATGCAAAATGGCCGCCACGCCACGTCAAGGTTCTTCGACGAAAACTCTAGCTTTTAATAATTTTTAATCACAAAGGTCTTAAGAGCACCCTGAACAAATATGAAGTCGATCGCATAAATGCTCTAGGAGGAGTTCGTTAAAATACGAAGGCTGCAAAATGCGAAAAGTGCCAAAAAACACAACTTTGCGGGTTTACTGTAGCGCCCCCTATTGGTTGAATGCAACAAAAATCTCAGGGTATGTTGCGGTATGCGATGGGCACATATGCTGAAAGTTTCGTGAATTTTCGACAATGGGTTGAGAAGTTATGTGTATTGATATTAAGCCACGCCCCTAGGAAGTTCATTGGTCCATATCTTTTCAACGCAAAGAGATATCAAAAAGCTTTTGATAAATCTGAGTGATCTACATCCAATAATGATCCACAGAAAATTTGGTAGCAATCGGAGCCAGCGTGTGGGAGGAGTTCGCAAAGATGTGTTTTACACTAAATTCAAGATGGCGGAAAATTTTACTAGGCGCGGTTTTGGGGTCTGAGAGGCTTTTTTTTAGATCTAGTGGATTAGGACATGTGTGTTGAATTTCAAGTCAATCGGACAAACTGGCCGAGGGGCGTCGCCAGCGCGACTTGTAGGGGGCGCTAGAGAGCCATTTTTTTAAATGCATATTTGCAACCTATATAATATGAAAATTTTCACCAGACCTGACAAGTCTGCAAAATTTGGTGAGTTTTCATGCATGGCAAGTCCCCCCCAAATGCTCCCAAACCTTAAAAATAATTAAAACTGCGAGCAGTGATGAACGGGCCCTCGCCTCCCTTGCGCGTCGGGGCTTGCGGCGGACTCCGGCCTGCGCGTCGGAGAACGTCCGCGACCGCTGGACTGCGCGTCCGCGAGCGAGACGTCGTCGATCCCGCGTGGGACCGCCCGATGCCGGAAACGATGCTTTGCAAATAGTACTATGCTGAGGAAAAATGACACCGAAATCAAAATGGCCGACTTCTGGTAGGTTTTAGAGCACGGTGCCAAGAGACTTATTTTTAAGTCTCCGCAGGATACGCGCGCCTACCGAGTTTCGTACGTGTAGCTCAAACGTAGCGCCGGGGCTGCTCTTTTGAAATATTGTAGGGGGCGCTACAGAGGCAATTTAAAACGGACAAGGCCAAAAATCGTACCACATATTTCTTCCGATGCCTTTGACACATGTGCAAAGTGCCATGAATTTTTGAGCATCCTAACCTACTATGCTATGGAAAAATGACACCAAAATCAAAATGGCCGACTTCGGTAGGTTTTAGAGCATGGTGCCAAGAGACTTATTTTTAAGTCTCAAGAGGATACATGTGCCCACCAAGTTTCGTACATGTAGCTCAAACGTAGCGCCGGGGCTGCTCTTTTGAAATATTGTAGGGGGCGCTACAGAGGCAATTTAAAACGGACAAGGCCAAAAATCATTCCATATATTTCTTCTGATGCCTTTGACACATGTGCAAAGTTCCATGAATTTTTGAGCATCCTAACCTACTGAAACAAATTTCCTTTAGCCAGTAGGTGGCGCTATGAATTTTTTGAATTTTTTCAAATCAGGTATGTTCAGGCTTGAAGTGGCATCATGCACAAGAAGTTTTGTGCAAATTGGATAATGTACCTTTGAGTTATAACAACTTCAATTTTGCATGGCGAACGATGCGTCGCCACGGCAACAGCGTTCAACGAAAACACACAATACTTATGATGGCTCTTCATCAATGTCCTAAGACTATCCTTACCGATTTTGAGACTAATCGGGTCACCTGGCTAGGAGGAATAAAGAAAAGTATAAAATATGACATTTCCTTCAGCCAGTAGGTGGCGCTATGAGTTATTTCATTTTTTTCAATTTAAGTATGTTCAGGCTTGAAGTGGCATCATGCACAAGAAGTTTTGTGTGGATTGGAGTATGTACCTTGGAGCTATAACAACTTGATTTTTCATAAAAATGATGCAAAATGGCCGCCACGCCACGTCAAGGTTCTTCGATGAAAGCGCTAGCTTTTAATAATTTTTAATCACAAAGGTCTTAAGAGCACCCTGAACAAATATGAAGTTGATCGCATAAATGCTCTAGGAGGAGTTCGTTAAAATACGAAGGCTGCAAAATGCGAAAAGTGCCAAAAAACACAACTTTGCGGGTTTACTGTAGCGCCCCCTATTGGTTGAATGCAACAAAAATCTTAGGGTATGTTGCGGTATGCGATGGGCACATATGCTGAAAGTTTCGTGAATTTTCGACAATGGGTTGAGAAGTTATGTGTATTGATATTAAGCCACGCCCTTAGGAAGTTCATTGGTCCATATCTTCTCAACGCAAAGAGATATCAAAAAGCTTTTCATAAATCTGAGTGATCTACATCCAATTATGATCCACAGCAATTTTGGTAGCAATCGGAGCCAGCGTGTGGGAGGAGTTGGCAAAGATGTGTTTTTCACTAAATTCAAAATGGCGGAAAATTTAAGTATGCGCATTTTCGGGGTCTGAGAGGCTTTTTTTTAGATCTAGTGGATTAGGACATGTGTGTTGAATTTCAAGTCAATCGGACAAACTGGCCGAGGGGCGTCGCCGGTCCGCTTTGTAGGGGGCGCTAGAGAGCCATTTTTTTACACACATTTATGTCACCTATATCACACCTCTATTTTCGCCAGACCTGACAAGTCTGCCAAATTTGGTGAGTTTTCATGCAGCGCAAGTACCCCCAAAATACTCCCAAAGTGCAAAAATAAAAAGAAGAATTAAAACTGCGAGCAGTGATGAACGGGCCCTCGCCTCCCTTGCGTGTCGGGGCTGGCGGCGGACTCCGGCCTGCGCGTCGGAGAACGTCCGCGACCGCGGGACGGCGGGTCCGCGAGCGAGACGTCGTCGATCCCGCGTGGGACCGATCGATGCCGGAAACGATGCTTTGCAAATAGTACTATGCTGAGGAAAAATGACACCGAAATGAAAATGGCCGACTTCTGGTAGGTTTTAGAGCACGGTGCCAAGAGACTTATTTTTAAGTCTCCGCAGGATACGTGCGCCTACCCAGTTTCGTACGTGTAGCTCAAACGTAGCGCCGGGGCTGCTCTTTTGAAATATTGTAGGGGGCGCTACAGAGGCAATTTAAAACGGTCAAGGCCAAAAATCGTACCACATATTTCTTCCGATGCCTTTGACACATGTG
The DNA here is from genome assembly GCF_910591455.1 of Pholis gunnellus. Classification (NCBI taxonomy): domain Eukaryota; kingdom Metazoa; phylum Chordata; class Actinopteri; order Perciformes; family Pholidae; genus Pholis; species Pholis gunnellus. Next base: position 2,135,507 of record NC_136531.1, read on the forward strand.
CAAAGTGCCATGAATTTTTGAGCATCCTAACCTACTATGCTATGGAAAAATGACACCAAAATCAAAATGGCCGACTTCGGTAGGTTTTAGAGCATGGTGCCAAGAGACTTATTTTTAAGTCTCAAGAGGATACATGTGCCCACCAAGTTTCGTACATGTAGCTCAAACGTAGCGCCGGGGCTGCTCTTTTGAAATATTGTAGGGGGCGCTACAGAGACAATTTAAAACGGACAAGGCCAAAAATCATACCACATATTTCTTCCGACGCCTTTGACACATGTGCAAAGTTTTATGAATTTCTGAGCATCCTAACCTACTGAACCATATTTCCTTCAGCCAGTAGGTGACGCTATGAGTTTTTTGAATTTTTTCAAATCAGCTATGTTCAGGCTTGAAGTGGCATCATGCACAAGAAGTTTTGTGCAAATTGGATAATGTACTTTGGAGTTATAAGAACTTCAATTTTGCATGGCGAACGATGCGTCGCCACGGCAACAGCGTTCAACGAAAACACACAATACTTATGATGGCTCTTCATCAATGTCCTAAGACTATCCTTACCGATTTTGAGACTAATCGGGTAACCTGGCTAGGATGAATAAAGAAAAGTATAAAATATGACATTTCCTTCAGCCAGTAGGTGGCGCTATGAGTTATTTCATTTTTTTCAATTTAAGTATGTTCAGGCTTGAAGTGGCCTCATGCACAAGAAGTTTTGTGTGTATTGGTTAATGTACCTTAGAGTTATAACAACTTGATTTTTCAGAAAAATGATGGAAAATGGCCGCCACGCCACGTCAAGGTTCTTCGACGAAAGCGCTAGCTTTTAATAATTTTTAATCACAAAGGTCTTAAGAGCACCCTGAACAAATATGAAGTCGATCGCATAAATGCTCTAGGAGGAGTTCGTTAAAATACGAAGGCTGCAAAATGCGAAAAGTGCCAAAAAACACAACTTTGCGGGTTTACTGTAGCGCCCCCTATTGGTTGAATGCAACACAAATCACAGGGTATGTTGCGGTATGCGATGTGCACATATGCTGAAAGTTTCGTGAATTTTCGACAATGGGTTGAGAAGTTATGTGAATTGATATTAAGCCACGCCCCTAAGAAGTTCATTGGTCCATATCTTTTCAACGCAAATAGATATCAAAAAGCTTTTGATAAATCTGAGTGATCTACATCCAATAATGATCCACAGAAAATTTGGTAGCAATCGGAGCCAGCGTGTGGGAGGAGTTCGCAAAGATGTGTTTTACACTAAATTCAAGATGGCGGAAAATTTTTCCAGGCGCAGTTTCGGGGTCTGAGAGGCTTTTTTTTAGATCTAGCGGATTCGGACATGTGTGTCGAATTTCAAGTCAATCGGACAAACTGGCCGAGGGGCGTGGCCGGCCCGCCTTGTAGGGGGCGCTAGAGAGCCATTTTTTTACACACAAGTATGCAACCTTGCGCAGCAGAGTTTCTCCACCAGACCTGAGAGGTGTGCAAATTTGGTGAGTTTTCATGCATGGCAAGTGCCCCTACTAGCTCATTCCCCACAAATATAAGAATCATAATAATAAGAACCCTTAGAAACTCAATAGGGCCTTCGCCGGCCCGACGTTGTCGGCGGCTCGGGCCCTAATTAAAAAGAGACCAAAGTGTTGAAAACAACAGTCACACCATGTAGTTCATATATTCAGCCAGCAAATGGGGGGGGGGGGGGGGGGGGGCAGCTAAAGCCTATTTGGTGAAATGCAGAGAGACACTTTGGACTAGGGCTGCAACTAACGATTATTTTAATAATCGATTAATCTGTCAATTATTTGTTCGATTAATCGATGAATCGGATAAAAAAAACAAAAAAGCATTAATTTCTAACCCTTTTTTCAAAAACAGAGCTGACAGTGTAAATTCACAGTGCAAAACATCTTCAGAAAGTGCACAAACAGGTTGCTTGAACATCCCTGAGCTGCTAAAGTAATAATTTAAAAAAAGAAATGGACTAATATCAGGAGTGGGGTTCAGTGGGTTACCCAAAATACTCTCTCTTATCACCTACAAGTATAACAGTACTTTAATGAGTTAACTGAATAAACTTTACCGTGTTCGCCTGGTAGACCAGCAGTAGAATAACAGAATGGGAAGAAAAAATTCGCTGTTTTCACCCGCCATTTCTCATCTTTCTGAGCTCCGCTTAACTTCCGGTTTAATGGTCATGTTACAAAAACAAAAGCTCGTCTATCATAAGTAAAACAACGGCGAAGCAGTTACGAGTTTAACACAAGGTACCCAAAATGGCAATACATGTAATGTATTATAATTGCAGAAATAAACAAAAAATAATACAAATCGCGTAAATCAACTTCCGGTGTTGTCATGGCAACGTTTATACGCCGGTCAGCGTCAGCTACAGAACCGGAGTCCTATTCCATTATTCCGAGCTGCGGTGTTCAGGCGACCGGGCCTGCTGTGAACACTCAAACATCTCCACGACTTATTGAGTGGCGTAATAATCGCGCGACACAACGAATCGATAATGAAATTCGTTGCCAACTCTTTTGATAATCGATTTTTATCGATTTTATCGATTCGTTGTTGCAGCCCTACTTTGGACAGGCCACCAGTCCATCACAGTGCTAACGCAGACATGCAGACACTCGCTGTGGGAAGTCTCGAGTCCACCTGAGCCGGACGGTGTTTGAACTGTGGATGGAAAGCAGAGAGGCGTGCTATATTTGACCTGTGGTAACCACTGATTGGCTTTGAGCTGGGACTTACCCTCACAAGAAACTGGAAGTTGTAATGCTGTGCTCACGCCAAATTGTATTTTTGACAGTTGGGTTCATTTGGGTCACTCGAGAGGAAGGTCATCAGCCGGAGTGGTGCTCAGAGAACAACCTACAGCTCAACGTCAGTAACACCAAGGAGCTCATTCTTGATTTTAGAAAAAAAAGGAGACAAACACCCCACGTCTACAGCTGAGGTGGAGCAAGTTCACAGCTTTACGTTTCTAGGAATCAGCGTCACAAACGACCCGACGTGGTCCTCACACATCTCCATCCTGGTGAAGGAAGCTCATGAACGGCTGTATTTCTTGAGGGAACTTAAGAAGGCTAACTTCCCGTGCCAAGTTCTTGTCAACTTTTACAGAGGAGCAATAGAAAGCATCCTGCCTGGAAACATTACAAACTAACATGGGATGTTGCACGGCTCAGGACAGGAGGGCTCTACAGAGGGTGATGATTTAAACCACCCAGAACATCAGCGGTACCATCTGAGCATCAGTGGTATTGGCGACAAGAGGAGTCTGAGAAGAGCTCAAAGATATTAAAAGACTAAACCGCACAGCCACAACCTGTTCACCCTGCTGCCATCTGGAGACCAGACTACAGCTTCTCTCCTCTGGCTGTGAGGCTCCTTAACTCTTCCTCCACTACAGTTAGTTCATTTAATACTCTACCATTTCATTGTATATGCTTATATTGTATAATGTCGTTGTGCAACCCTGTCGTACAATGAGAAATAAAACCCTTGTAACCTTATAAAACCAACGTTTCACCGGCAACGGCCGAAGTTATTGCATCTGGTGTCATAATGTCAGCCGCAAGCCACAGGTTGGTGTGTTTACTACGGCGTCCTGAACCCAAAATAACAGATGTTGCTGTGATTTAATTTTCTAATCACTAACGTCATGTTCACTGCTTTTCACACTGTATCTACATTCTAGACCGTATTGTTTTTCCCCTCTGATGTCTCCGAGGAAAATAAATCATAGAAATGTGAATGCAAAAGACACATCTCTAATTTTCAATTTATTCTGTAAATGTCTCCCTACCTGTGGTAAAAAACAGAAAATCACAGACAGGGACTTCTAAAGTGAGTCTGTTTGACCATGAAACCGTCCCCAGCTGGCTGCGAACCGTTCCAAAGCCCCACGAACCGACGTCAAATAGCCTCGAGACGTTTCTCACAAGCACGCCAACTCGCCGACTTCATTAAAATCTTTATTCCGTGCACGCACAGAAAAACACACACTTAGACAAATCTTTGTCTCCTGAGTAAGGAGACATTTCACCAGATGAATTGAAAATAAAAAAATGGCAAAAAAGAGACATGTGTTTTCAAAGGCGACCGAAGAAACTGTTGACAAAGAAACTGTTGCTATCGTTCAACCTTCTGCTCGGTTGTGACATCAAATTACAGGAAAGGGGGTTACATCTGTAGACAGAGCTCAACTGTAAGCCCGAGTGGAACAGCCTTTGGCAATGTCCTTCTTCTCTGTTTTGTTCTTTCTCTCTCTTCCTCTCCTGCAGGCGAAGCTGTTCAGAGCACAGACCTGCTGCTGGCTGCAGCTCGCCTTGATCTTTGTTCAGCTCCAGAAACACGTACTCAACGCTATTCAACAGAAGCAACAGATGCACCTGACCCCGTCTTCTTCTGTGAGGACCCCAAGTCCTGAAAGTAGACCAAAGCCAAGTCATTTTACTGACCAGAAGACAAACAAACAGACGATAATAAATTTTTAAATTATTTTTTTATTTCTCCCCGATAATCCCAGCCCTCCCTTCCCTGAAAGACGATGTCTTTGAATTATTTCCCTTGTCTATTATTCTAACATGTTGTTGCTTGTCTTCCATCCTCTCTTGTATTGACTTATTCATTTGGTTTCTGTCAAACAATTCATTTGTGTTTTTTCTTGTTCTCCGTGTTGATTGTTTTTGGAGGACGGTGTTTACCGCAGCTCCTCGGGGTCTCTTCATATTTATACAAACTGCAGCTATATGTGGCTCCTTGTTGTTCCTCGTGTGACTGGCTGTCGAACGAGAACTGAAACATTCAGACGCTGTTTGAATACTTTAAACTAAGACGGAGAGTCCCCTGTGTGGCTGCTCATCAACAGAGTAGTAGCTTTGAGCTAAATGCTAACATCAGCAACATGCTAACAACCCTTCTTCAACGCCATCTTAGATTAGCATGTTGGTACGCTAACATTTGCTAATTAGCATTAAACACAAAGTCATCAAGTCAATAATCATTTAAGTTATTACAATTTACCCAAAGAGGAACGTGAATCCATCCAAAGCCGACCTCGTGTTGCTGCGAGAGTGAAAGCCAGAGGGCTGTGGGTCATTGGGGCTCATCCTCTGGGTACCAGGAATGTCTCTGTGTCACGGTCATCTCTCCAGTAGATGTGCAGACAGTTCAGTTTGGACCACATTGGTGGACTGAATCTTGCATTCTGAGTCTGATACAAAGCCTGATTCTTCATAGACAATTGAAGACTATTTGAAAACGAATAGCAGAAAGTGTTATTGATCGCAAAGCTTACGCCTGTTTTAAGACGCATCTCTTTTCTCTATGAGAGCTGCTATGAAAGCACAACGATGGAGGCTAAGTGCTGTGAGAAACTCTCAGAGTATTGATCCGATCTGTCTCCTTGAATTTCATTTTCTACGACCTGTTCTGCCTTTTGGGGAAACTTCGATGTTGTTTGCAGATGTCACATGAAATGCTCAGTTTTTCTTTTCTGGGAGAATGAAAGTGAAACACGGCCGTCAGCTGAAACCTACTGAGGAATGAGGGATGAGGTAACGGTCCTGGTTTCAGGGTCACTACATTGAACACAGGTAATGAGTCAAGTAAGCGTCACTATGGAAACAGGCATGATGAACAGCCACTGCAAGATGAAGTGAAGTGACTCATTTCACTCTATTCTATGTGTTTTACTTCACAGAGTGTGTAGCTCCACAGTGTTCTAAAACACTGTTCGTAAGTATGACTAAGAAAAGAAACACTGTAATTTGCATAGATCGCACAAAATCTCTTCGTATGTAATCGACATAATCACAAACGATGAAGAATAAGAGCGGCAAAGTCTGCATAGGGAACACCACTTCCCTGTTTTTTAAAATCCAAACGTTGACTCATTTGTCAAGTAATTCTCAAACTTATTTAACGGAACCTTTGTAGTTATTTTAACCGGAGGTTTATTTTGAAAAGACACGCGTTGCTGGACATTCGTGGGAGAACAGAATGCGTTGAATATGCACACGTTTTCACTTTCATCCATCATGATGGCATCAGTTAAATCAGGGACTGGTTCCATAACCTCGGGGTTGCTCACACGGTTTTTATGTCTCAGGTTTAACAACGTTGTAGTCATGGATAAATACCACCGGGACTCACTAATAGACTATTTCGCTCACTGCTCAGCTTACCTGGAGGAACAGGATGTGGTATCGCTTCCTAAAAAGGAGCCGGTTCACTGAAAAACTGTGATGAAGCAGCTCTTCCAGAATATGAGCTACTGTGGTTTTAAGACAAAGAGTGGAAGACGACCGAATGAACTCCAATCAGGGAAGATGATTCTGTTTGTGTGTGTGTGTGTGTGTGTGTGTGTGTATATGCTCACATATTTGGCACACTGGAGTCAGAATTCAACAGAACTCGTCTGGAGGCAGAGATAAGCCCGCTGAGTTAAACCTCAGTGGGCGGAGCCAAACAACCACCAATTCTCTGGTTACGCATATTGGAGCTCAGGGGAAACAGAACGGGGTGAGAGAGGGCAACGCTAAGGAGGAAGCAAAAGGCTTTTTTAAGGATTATCATCAGTCACAAAACAAATGAAGCTGGATTGATTTTCCTCCAAAGACATACATAAACATCTCTGTTAACCTACACAAAGAACCTGGCACTGGAAATAGGTCTTGGACACAACTCAATCACATCTTCATCAGCCGAGGCTGCAAATAGCTTTCATCAAGTGACCTATAGTAAGTTTGGGACTTATTCAACATCTCCACAATAACTGAGCAAACTCCATCTGCCGATGAGGACCATGAGACGTGGTTGAAAGCTACAGAAAAAAAGCCCGTAAGTGGACCTGTAGTTGAGTTAAGTCAAGTGTGTGTGTCCTCGAAGGCCTAACAAAAGGTGAAATGAAACTAAACGCATTCTCCTTACTTGTAAACGATGTTAAAGCCGGTGCAAAGACTCGGCTAACCCTCCGAGACTTAACTAAGTGTGATGAACAAAAGTTCTCACGACTTACTTTGTGCCTAAAGGTTTTTCTTTCGGACCCCAGCTGATAGTTTGCCAAAGCAAAGCATCCGGTTTCAGGTCAAGCTTGTTGCAGCTTCGGCCTGATTCAGGTCCTGATTCAGGTCCTGATTCAGGTCCTGATTCAGGTCCTGATTCAAATGCAGTTTGTTAAGATGTTTCTCCCTCTTGCTCGCTCTCTCTCTCTCCGGCTGCAGGGATAATCTGCTTGTAACACGTGTTGTTTACAGCATGGAAAAGTAATGTAGGAAGCCACAGGTCAGTAATCAACCACAGACTCTAATATTGTGCATTCTGACCTTGTGTGCCCTGTGATGGTATCAGCACATACTTCATGTAACTGACGTGTTTATTAACGGCAACTGGAACGATTAGATTCGATTTACCAACCACGTCCATCTGTCAAAGAGGGAAAGAGGCTAATTTAAATTGGACCCTGATGGACAGGTGAGGCAGATGGTTTATTAATTATGAGATTCTGAGGTGCCATGTGCGGCGAGTTGGTGGAAATGAGTCGCTGCCACTGAACATGGAACAGGAAGAGCTTATTAACTATGTGACGGCTGATGTGTTTCGTGCTGCCGGGCCGTTCTCGATGCATAAATATTCCCTTCTCTTCAAAAACAAAAGGAATAACTAAAGCAAAGTGTTGCCAGGCCCGCTCCGTGTTTGGGTCTCGGTGTGACGCCCGTACAGACCTCAAACTCGTGTCTATCGCAGTCGCAGCAGGGTTTAACACTGGGACTGTTAACTGTTGGCAAATGTGTGAACTCTGCATAGCAGGACAACATTTTGTGTCAAAAGTGCCCACAGTGGCAGCCCGCACTGCGGAGGACAACCGTTGCCGCTTTGGCGAGGAAGTCTGTGAGTCAAAGAGCGGAAGAAGCAGACGTCCCGTCGAGCGTAACCGCCGCAGCAGCAGCAGGCCAAACCACTAAAGCTCGGCCGACAAACCGGGAAACGAAAAAAGAACCCGGGAACCATTCTGTGTTCAACGAAGCAGCAGCTTTACTCAGTACTCTACTGATTCAGCTCACAGCTAGGAAACTGACAAAAAAATGGTAAAATCCATAAGCCACCTCGGGACATGGCATTAGTAGATCCATATCTAAGCTGGCATGAACAAATGTGATGGATTTTACTATTTCAGTGTTGTTCTCTTTTGTGAATTAAAACTTTACGCGGATCATTAAGTTCAGTGAGCCTCATGCCAGCGATGCTACTTATATTCATTGGAAAAAGTAAGTGGATGTCAATAAGGAAAATGAAATGAATAAAAGTTTATATCACGTCTGACAAATGGCAAAGGACGCAAACAATTTGTTAATGACACTTTCATTTAACTTCCATGTCACTTAGTTTTAACTCCAATATAACATGTTCTTGGTCGGCTCTTTACGACGCTGTATCAGAGCCAGTGGAGGTTAAAACATGTTACAAAATTAAAAAACAACAGAGCGGAGAGGAGAAAACGGGATTATAAAGTCATACATTTACGAGACAAAAGACAAGACAATGCAGTTCAAAAATGTTGCCTTCACTTCACTTCCTATTATATATTGTAGCGGATTCTCCATCCATCAATCCATCCGTTCATCCATTCATCCATTCATCCATCCATCCATCCATCCATCCATTCATCCATCCATCCATCCATCCATTCATCCATCCATCCATCCATCCGTTCATCCATCCATCCATCCATTCATTCATCCATCCGTTCATTCATCCATCCTTCCATCTGTTCATCCATTCATCCATCCATCCATCCATCCGTTCATCCATTCATTCATCCATCCATCCATCCATTCATCCATTCATCCATCCATCCATCCGTTCATCCATCCATCCATCCATCCATTCATCCATCCGTTCATTCATCCATCCATCCATCTGTTCATCCATCCATCTGTTCATCCATCCATCTGTTCATCCATCCATCTGTTCATCCATCCATCTGTTCATCCATCCATCTGTCCATCCATCTGTTCATCCATCCATCTGTTCATCCATCCATCCGTCCATCCATCCGTTCATTCATCCGTTCATCCATCAATCCATCCATCCAGCCATCCATCAATCCATCCATCCGTTCATCCATCCGTTCATTCATCCATCTATCAATCCATCCGTTCATCCATCCATCCAGCTTTTTCTCCTTAATTTATGACTTTATAATCTCTCAGATGAGTATATTCTTGTAAATGTGTCACTTTAATCTCAAGAGAATATACAAGTTTTGTTCTAGTAAATCTTTTTCACTTTTATCTCAGAAAGTGTTAGTTTTGGTCGGGCAATGGTTGTCTCTACTTTGGAACAGACCCGAGGCCGGCGTAGCTTCCCATGTGAACTCTGAACATGCTGACGGCCTCAAATGTTGGTTTGCAGTGTGTGACGTGCGTGGGTGCATTTCAGGAACCTGAATATATGGATGTATGGAAGCCTGGAGGAAATGCAACACTATCACTAACCTGTGAATGAAATACAGACCCCAGAGCAGTAACAATATACCAACATGTTTTCAATAGGAATCAAGAATTTTCAAAAATGGTGTCAGTTTCTTAAACTAAGACAGAATAATGCAGATCGCTGCTCAAGAATCAACAACATGTACATTTGATTGAAGGAATTGAAGTTACAAGAAGCTCATTCATGCCTGAAAAACAGAAACATGCACTTCAGTGCGCTTCAGTTGGTTTATATGTCGGTGTGAGGGAAGCACCACCTGACTGGCAGCCGGCTGTACGATGACTATTCACATCTAACTATACTTCGCTGCCTTTTCATGTAAATACTTTCTTTAAACTTTAATCGTGTTAAGATTCAAAAGACATCCTCAACTCGTCTTTAGCTCTCTCACATCGTCCTCCTTTTCGATTGACAGCTCTGTCGGATGGTTTCTCTATAAAAAGCGGTTTTCATTCTCGTGTGTCACTTCCCGGTGGAGGACAGACTTCGGCTTATTTTTGGATGATGGATTTGGCTTTTAAGTAAATGACAGGAGACTGTTTTGGTCTGATAAACACTCGGCGCTCACTCTTGACAAGTAGCTGGAATGAAAGCGAGGCTCCACACCGTTTGAAATCGGGAGACAAAACAACGTGAAGACGAACCCAGACGGCTAAAAATGGGCTTTAAATAAAACAACAACAGTACATTCATTTGCGTATTTGCCAGAAAAAAACGTCACATGAAACAGTTGAGGTCATAGGGATCTGCGATGATGAGTTTTCATGACTGTTCTGCTGAGTCAGCACACACACACACACACACACACACACACGATTGCAACGATTAATTGTAGGCACAGGTTAGACAACAGGAATGCTGTATGTTCTCACACACACATACACACACACACAAGAGGCAGAGCTGCCATTCAACGTTGACGGATAAAATGTCAATATTACTACAGGTAAACTGTCTCACACACACACACACACACACACACACACACACACACACACACACACACACACAGTGTCAATAACCCTAATTGCTGTCTGCCTCTCTAAAGCTGTCACTAAGCCTTTGACCTCCTCATGTCAGGAATACACACTATCTCCCGCCACCTCTTAAGCACGTACACACACATGAATACACACACACACATTCTCTCTCTCTCTCTCTCTCTCTCTCTCTCTCTCTCTCTCTCTCTCTCTCTCTCTCTCCATTCATCTGTTGAAATCTGTCATTTATGTCAATCATCGCTGTCACATGCTTCCTTTTTTAAATCCTCTACATCCTTGTGTCCTTCCGTCGCTCTCAGCTTCGCTGTATCAGCGTCGCCCGGTCTCTCATTATCGCTCTTATTTCACCATTTATTCAACTCCCTTTACCGAAAGAGAGAGAAGATCTGTGACCAAAGCCCCATTCACACAGGACAAGTGTTACTGGGGGACCTCTAGTCCCCAGTAGTCTAGTTTTTTGTTGCTTTTTTGCATCAATTTGCTCCAACGCTCCTTCTGTTTCTAGATCCAAAGCAGCGTTTTAAGAGCATCAAATGCCAAAGCTCTCTTGACTACACGCTGCAGCATCCATCGATAATGTTGAGCAGTAACCCTTGAATTCATTTCTACGAGGATCGCAGGGTTATTTATTACTTTAAGATTGGAAGCGACATCAGGCGCCGACGTGAGCGCGTTCGCGATAACTGCCGTTGTGCCCGAGTTAGTCAGCCGCGGTGATTATCTGGCTCTGCAGAGAGAATATAATAACGCAGGGCCCCAACCTCTAAAAAGGCAATCTCATCGCTAAGCCGATCCTTGTCTGCTGAAATGTAACGCCGGAGATGTTTCTGCAGCCGATTTTGTACCGAAAAAAGCGTGTTCACACCGGATGAGACGCCTGCTGAGCTGAGGTGAAGTCATGTACGCTGCAGAGGGGCTTCGGTAAACATTCACGACTGCTCACAGAAAGAGATTAAAAACCCTCCTTTCCCACCACCATCAACCTTCTGTTTAGAAATTAGCCTACTGAGCTTCATTAAGGGTGAACACACACACACACACACACACACACACACACACACACACACACACACACACACACACAGTAAGTAATGGTATGCCAGCTTGATTGTACCTGAGAGCTTTGAGTGCACCACAACAAAGAGCAAGACCATTTGTACTTACAGAGCACAAAGAAAGTCACTCGCTCACTCACACTCACACACACACACACACACACACACACACACATATACACACCCTGAAGTACCCTTCAACTGAATTAAACGACAGAGAGAAAAGGTGAGAAGGGAATTAAACAGCGTCACCTGTCAAGGTCACTAGAAACTGCTTCACCAAGAGTGTATTATTCTCACAGAGATGGTTTCTTTTGCATTCTCTCTGCTTCATGAAGACCTGTCATAGTACCTGTGTGTGTGTGTGTGTGAGAGAGAGAGAGAGAGAGAGAGAGAGAGAGAGAGAGAGAGAGAGAGAGAGAGAGAGAGAGAGACTACCTTTGCTGTGGCGGAGCTAAAAGAATATAAGAAGTCCCCCGGGTAATGAATCATCTTCATTTATTTACATTTTAAAACGCTCAAATCTCAAATTCTTCAAGTTTAATGCAGTTTCAGACAAAAGGCGTACGATGATATTTCAGAGATTGGTGTGTGCTTCCTATGTTGTGGTGAGTTTGGGGGCTGTGCTCTGTTCCTGATTTAGCATTCGCATGGTTGCTCCGCTGGTTCCTGCTGGGAGACAACACCACGCTGCTAGAGACCACTAGGGAGGCCCGGGAGAACCAGGACCAGGACTGAGCAGGGCAGACTGTCAGACCTAGAAGCTTTCTGAAGGGACTCTGGTGCTACATTACTGCTTTCCTCCACAGGCGACAAAATCAACTCAAAATGTGACCTCATACAACGTGTCTTTTGAAGATTGTGACACCGATGTAATGTGACTTATTGTATGTTACCGTTGAATAGACGTAGCGTATCTAAGTAACAGAAAAGGGGAAAGTTGACCGAGGCTCCGAGCTTGCTCAACCGTTATTGGAGCACATAGCAAAAAAGGGGCGGGGCTTAGGGCAGGTCAATAGCCAAGTTCCAAAATCTTGTGGAAGACTTTTCCAATAGAGTGATGGCTGGTAGGAGGAATAACTATTGTTTGGAAATAAGATGTAAAATAATAAATATGGGTGTAATCTTAGACATCAATGTACATTTTACTGCTCTCAGCGTTCCCTTTAGACACCTCGTACATTCTCAGAAATCACTTTAAATAATCTTCACAGTGTGTAGATGTAGATACTTTGCGATGATTGACAACAATCATGAGATTGAGGAATCTGAAAAACGTGTCTGAAATGTGACACAGCATCTACTCTGAGTCTGGGAACGAGGGGTCTCTGAGGCCACGGCCCCCCAGCGGAGCAGCATGTCTCTATCTATAACTACACTCAGCATGTTCACAAGATGCAAGACGTCGACACCGTAAATTATTTGGATAGAATAGACCACAAGCAAGTTCAGTGGCTTGCCAGAAAATGTCCAATTGGAGCTTACATGGTTCTTAGATTTGATGAAATGAAAGTTTAATGATCCCTGTTGGGAAATTGGGGCACTGCTGCAGCAAAAAAAGAAAAAGAAATCAAATGCAGACAGAGGCAAACTAAACTGAGATCACACAATAAAAAAATGAAATACAATCAAAGTTAGACGCACAACTCCTATAGGTGTCCATCTTGTGTCTCATTACGCACAAGGCTTCTCACTTGCATCCCATCTCGAGTCAAAAGCCGGCGGCCGTCACGATCCATTTCTCACCAGAAAACATAAATCGCTTCAAACGCGGACCCATCGCTCGGTACAGTAGATACGAGAGCGATAACGCACTCCTTTTGATTTTTGAAGTGTTCGACAGGTAATTAGTTACAATCTTTTCCCGCTTCTCCCTTTAGGCTGAACAGTATCTGTCTAAATTAGAGCGAGGAGCAGAGAAGGAAATGGTTCCCGAGTTATCTCCACACAGAGCTGAACAGTAGTAGACACCTCATTTGCAAGATAAGGTTAGCCTTCCGTAGCCGGACCTTTCTGCTCACTTCGTTTTAGCACCGTGACAGCAGAGGGGGGAAAAGTGATTGAAACGGGAATGAATTCAGGGAAAAAGTCAAGACAAAATGTGTCCTTTTTACAACGATAAGTACTTGTGGTGTTTGGTTTGTACAGTATATCAAAGGTTGTTGTCTTTTGTGACTTTTGCAGAGAATTGGAACACCTTTAAACCCCAATTTGCACGAATGAAGTGATTGCTTCAAGATGTAAGAACAGAGAAAGGGTTGATATAAAAAAAGAAACGGGGTGGTAACTAATCAGACTTCAGCTGTAGTGTCAAAATGAAAATTGGTTTTTTTCCTGTGAATCATCCAATTACTGCAAACTAAGATCAGACCGTTCAAGTAAAGGCCAATCATGTTTCACTCTCAACCAGCTCCCATATAGAAAGTGGGAATCTGTTTTCTGAGCCAGACTACGATCAGAAATATATAAAGTATGCCTCGCGTTTTTCAGCTATTCAAAATGTAATTACCCATTACTCTATCTGCCCAGGTCTGCCTGCAGGCGAGCATCTGAATGAACGGAATAAATAGCAAATGAAATGTAGTTTTTCACACCGAAGAGCGGAGCTTTAATCAGAGCTTTCTGTGTGTAGACATACACACATCAATATATATGTTACTATATATACAATATATGTTTGTATCAATACATTCATTCCATATTAAGTTAGGAAAATAACACAGATTGAGCAAGACCAAAGCCAATTAGCATGCATTATTTTCAAAGGTCAAATGTATGAAGGCTCGATTTTTGAGCTTTCAAAATATTGATATAAATTCCTCTTTAAGTAAGTGGAAAACGAGAATAAAGATATAGATCAGTTAATAGCCAACCCAATCCCATGGGAAGGAGTACAAACAGCACGACATTTCCGTATGTCATCTTTATTATTAGCGCGTAATCTTAAACCACATTGTTACAATAAAACATTGAGATTATGTTCACGCAACAACATCACTGAGTTCGGTCCAGGAGAAACATGATGGTTGAGCTTAACAATAGTCTGAAAACTAAGTAAGATACGTACGAAAACACAGTAACAGAAAAACACGTTTGGGACTCTGGTCTCCTGGTTGCAAGTCCTGTATTTGTTTGACCCGCCCACTATAAGCCGTCTCTCTCACAGTTTATTCTGCGTCACTTGTTCAGAGCCGAACATAATTGCATGAATACGTTTACATCGCAGTACAAACAGTCTCACGGTGGTTCATGAAATAGTCACAAAATGCAATCTATTGACTTCACATGCAGGACGGGAGCTGTGGCTCAGAACAACTTTTCTTTTCGGGACGACATTACGTTACAAAACCAATGTGACATTTTCTTAGACGACAATGCCAAACAAAATAAAAGTTAGGTTTAGGTAACAAAACAACTTAGTTAAAAAAAACACATCATGGCTGGGCTTAAAATAACTGAATTTGGGTTTAAGCAACAAAGTCATGTAGTTAGGTTTAGAGAACAAAACAACAACAACAAATCCACAACGCAGCTTCAAACACTGGTCTCGTGGTTGAAAGTCCTGGGTTTAGTTGTGGGACTAATGCACAACCTGTCATGACGCTGGGTAGTGCGGTCCGTACAGACTACCTGGTTAAGGTTAGAAAACAATTATCTTTATCTTTAGGAAAACACATTGACAGATAAGTTATGGAAAGCAAATTGTCTCTGGTGATGAACCTTAGATAACTGCTTTGAAGTAATGACAAGTCCGATGTCATCTGCAAGCATTTCTAATAATTGTATTGTTGTATTATCTTTACTCCACCCATTCAACCACACAGCACTGCAGGAGTTAGAGGGCATGTGTTTTTCTGCTGCTGCTTCAATAAAAAAAAAAGACCAGCGATGTGAGAGAGTCATGGCAAAGGGTCCGAGGTGGAGCAGCTCTCACGGGGATACTACAACAGATTTTAAATTGCTGGTGAGGCTCTGTTAGAGCACCATATATGCTGCATTGTGACAGCTAGAGCCCAGAGTCCATCATCACAGCCTCGGCCTGTGATGCACACTAATGCACTACTTCAACTTTAATTTTTTAAGATCTCAGGTGTGGAGAAGAACACTTTCAGGCATGCTGTACCACAGCAGATGCACGGAAAGTTCTACATTTTTAAACATCCAAGCTGCTGCCCCGCTGAGTTTAACTGAACACGGGAATAAAGGCAGAAGAATACAGAGATGAAAAGGGAAAAGAAATATGATCTTCTTTGTTTGGTCGACAGTCATTCATGCTGCTTTTCAGTCAAGCTTTTGGACTTTTTCTGGCATGTGCAGTTGTGAGTGAGATTTCAGAGACTTGTTTGGGAAAAACATTCCTCTAAAGAAATGCACTTCTTTGTAACTATTGTAAAAATCCCACTTTCTGCTGCTCGCTTTGTTTAACTACTGATGCGCTTTGGCTGCAGCTTCAAAAAGGGATTGTTTGAGGAAAATCCAGCGGTGCTCTCTTATCAGACAGTAGAACTTGTCTCCAGTAGCTGGTCGAGACACAGAACTTTTTAAAGATACTTTGTCAAAATTGTAGGACATGTGCAGTGAAAGTGAAGCATTAGTATGTAAATCATTGGTTCTGCCTCTGCCGCTGTCTTGATCCATCTAAATGTGTTCCTTACATATTTATTCTGCCCTATGCTTGGTAGGGAATGATTCACACCACTTTGGATGAGCTTGGAAGACTTTTGGTTGCGAACTTTATGCAAAGAGAATTTAAACATTTCACTAAGTACAATAGAAATGTTATGCTGTTAAGCATTTACCCATTTCCCCTGCACTCTTGCTGAACTTGTCAGCGGCTCCTTTGAAATTGTTATCTGTAAAAGAATCCAGTTTTTCTGTCTTTGTAGCTCCCAGAAGTCACGAGGAACTTTCTGAGACACAAATGCTTAGTGTTGCGAAGTTATAAAACAGTAAAGAAAGTACTAATACCGGACAGATGCAGAGTCATTCCTGTCAGACGGGCTCCTAAGAAGGCCGACTCCTTTTGTGTTTTGAAATCCAGAACATTGAGGACAAAGAATGTAAAAGAGGGGTTTGGATGCAAAGTCTACATCAGAAGCAGTTTCTTTAGGCCAAATTTATTTTCTCCACCTCAAAATGCAGGTCTTTTCATTTTATAACTCAAGTGTGATTTGCATTTTTATCTATTTTTTCCATTTTTTTTCTTCTTTGGGCACCCTCGGCAAAATTGCAAAAGATTTCAAAGTTTCAGGCAACAAAATGAACTGTGCAAAACAGTATTGCTGGAAAACTACTGAAGAGAGAGAAGGTGTATGTGTGTCTACAAAAAAGTAGTCCGGAAGCCAAACAACAAATTTATTCAACACATCATCAACTCCCGATGGATTTAGCTGCCATCGCCATAAACAAGTTTTACCCTGAGAGGAACTCACAGCAGAAACTTCCAGTCTTTCTGCAGGCTATACTGTACGATGCACACATAGAATAAAGAACATTAAAGATATCTTGGCCATCTCAAACCCAAACTCCAGTGTGCAAGATTTGTCTGTAAAAATACACCCATCCTCATCCACGTTGTCAAAATCAGCTAAATATTCAGCCGTGACATCGGCAAATGGCGTCTGCAGCACTTGTGCTTAAAACTGAATCACTTTCAGAAATGAACCAGGTAAGTAAGTGGAAAAACAGACAGCTATTGTTTTCTTTCACCACCTAACCAGGTCGAAAAATACCAAAATTCCCATTTAATAATCTCTTAATGTATGCACTTACTGTATTCCTCAATATGGAATAAGAACCCATTAACTGCTTTAGTTTAAAACCCAATTTTCCCTTATTCTGCAGCCTCTGGGGACAGACAGCTTTAATGTACCTTCAATTGTCTTCCAATTATCGGTATTCAAGAGAACTACTAGTCACCAGAAGTCATAAGTGCATCTCCTTTGTTAAACAAGCATCTAAGAGCATAAACCAGAGCAAACGTACAGTGCAGAAACAAAGGAATACAATAAGTGCAACATACGAATACATCATACATCAGAAGTACACTGTATATACTATATATATATATAGACATTTCAGCACAGCCACAAGCAACAGAATGTGATGGTTAAGTGCCTTGCTTAGTGGCACTACAGTGATAAATGTCGAGGGAAAGGACTAGAGTGATTTTCCTTTTCAGAATTTTGGGGATTTAAACTGATAACGTTCATATTCTTAACATTTCCACTGACCATCACCCTAACCGTAAGCGGTCTGTCCCGTATCCAATAATGACTTTCAACCTTCGCTGCTTCCAGTATGAAAACAACCATTGGTTATTGTTGAGATTCTGTATAATGTTGTATACTGCATCTCCAGAAAGGCATGCAGCTGTTTCTGATTACCGGCGCCGCACTATAACAACTCTACAGCTCTTTTCTGCCTCAGGCCATCCCTCTTCCTCACTCCCCTATCTCCCCTCTCCTCTTTGCATTCATCTAAAATAGCAGCCAAATGGTGTTTTTCTTCACTAACTTATCGCCACCAGCCACAGTCTGGCATTTCACAATGGGAGAAAAACAAAAAGAAACGTTGGGGCGGCGATAAGATTTGTCCTCCCTGTTGCTGGCGTTATTGTCGCAGACAAACAGCAGAGTTAACACTGGAAAGCATCCGTCTCCCTCAGCGCCCTCCGTCTTTCGCTCATATTTGTGTTTAGGGAATCTGAGGAGAGTGCCACATATACAGATAGAGGCCAACCTGTCACTTCACAGATTCACGGATTGGCTGCCAAACTCATACACTCAGTTACACACACACTCACAAACACACACACGCACTTAAAGGACAGTGGAAAATGACAAAGCAAGCAGCTAATGTTTGGGCTCAAACGGTAACAGAGAATTTTATTATACTATCAATTATGTTCAGTCATCATCTTTTTCATATCTCAATATAATTTATGTTTCCACATTCTCCTCTCCAAGGTCAGGGTTTCTTGTGTTCGGTCCATATGTTATGAAGACGATACGTAAAGAGTCACATCGTGTTGTGAATGAGAAAACCACTTCAGTATGAGCAATGTTTTCATTAATATTACCTGCTCATAGGTCGTTATGTTTTCATTTGGTTTGGTAATTATTTGTCTGTTTCACAGACGTATTACGGTAAAACTACCAGCTTGATTTTCCTGACACTTGGTGGACGGGTGGAAGATGGGCCAATGACAAGCTCATTACATTTTGGAGTGGATCCGATTCATGGTGTGGATACACATTATTCTTATGGAAACAGCCTTAGCGGATCTCTAAGTGCCTTCTAGTCTTGTTGAGAGAGGAAGTATCCTCGCATCTCACGAGTTATTACAAAGCCTTAATAATAGTGGAGTCATCCAGTGTCTTCAGCTCATGGTGACACACTCGACTCGAGATGCACCTCTTCACTGTGATTTCTTATGACACGGACAGCAAAAAAAGATGTTCTCAGCTGTCGAAACTTTGATTTCAGAATGAAAACATTGGACATTGTTTGACTTGTGGACCTACAGACGGAATAAACACTCAAGATGTTTCAGGTGTTGCTACTGCCTACAGTGCCATGAGAAGAAATAGGATATCTTAGTTATTCCTCATATATTGAGAGTTCTCCTGCCAAAGTCGCTGCTTGTTAACTTCAGCTCTCTACATGCATAAAATAAACTTCCATCTTCAAAGAAAACTACTTAGTTAGGTTTAAGAAACTAATGAAGGGACTTAAGAACAGAAGTTCTTAAGTCTGCTCCCTACACGGACAATGTCGCTACTTATACTTTCTGGTTTACAGTTACGTTGATTACATGTGAATCTATTTCGTGGGGTATATTTATAAATTAGAGTGCATTGCTTGTCGTAGGTGTAGCTACGAACAGTGTATGAAAACAGCCTGAATCAAGACACCAGACCACAGCAGAGTGGATACTCAGAGGTGCACCTCAACTTCCCCCACTGTACGTTTCACTCCCTTGTTGCTTTTAGCCTCAAACGTCATTGCCTGAGTCCAAATCTATTCTGGTGCAGAGATTGCAGCTTGTTGGAAGAGTTGAGAGAATTCAATAATGATTTGTCCTTCGACTTTTCTCCTGATTGGTGATTGGTGGCTGCTGCTGAAGACAACTCGTCTGTGCTCGTCATTGAGGGGTGTGTTGCTCCTGTAAGTTGGTGGATTACAAATTCTGAGGGTTGTCGGAAATGTTAGCAAGCACGGACCTTTGAGAAATTCTATTAATCAGTGTATTTTTTCTGTGAGACAACGTGTTTTAGATTTTCTTTATTTTGTGATTCACATTGGGAAACAAGCAGCTCACGTTAGTGGGCCATTGAGAGGATGAAGCCCACAAACCGTCCATCGGGACTTTGAATGCGATGCAGGTCAGCAGCCTGAACATTACCCGAGAGAAGACAAGTGTTCATTATTCTTCACTTTGGACATTTCTGCATCCGTCTTCATCTACCGAGTGAAGACACCCACCTCTTCCTCGTGTTATATTTCTTCAGGGACTCCGCTGGTCCCAATAAAAACACTTTGAGTTTCATAAAAATGAATTATCTGTAAATTACCATTATGAGGTTTTAAAAGTGTCAAAATGTATTTTACAGCGGTTTGCTGATGAAGAGCTGCAGCCGAAAGTGTTCAGCTTGGTTAAACAGAAGCAAGAGAAAGCGACCAATCACTACCCCCCTCTGATCAGGACTAAGGAAGCAGGATCAAAAGACGAGGCTGCAAGGACAGCAATGTAGGAAAGGAACAAAACTACAATTCTTTAAAAGTTACTACCCAATCATTTATTTGTTAATGTAATTATACTGACTCATATTGGAAACCTTAGCAACATATCAATGATAAATAACTATTAATTGTTGACTGCACAGTTTTAAGGCGTATTGGAGGCAACAACCTCAAATTGTTCACAAATTCCATGCTTTTTTAAATTACCTTTCTCTTTATTCTTTTATTACTCAAAATTTGACTTTGTGTCCTTTTTCTTTCACTGTCAATTTTCAATCTCAGAACTCTCATTAGTGATATTTATTAGCTCGTTTTGCCTTCAGTAGCATTAAAGGTCTGAATAAGTCCTGAATGTCTCTGTGTGAGAGCTGCAGATACAGCGTTCAATGTGCTTCAATGTTCCCTCCCCTCCCTCTTTACACCTCTCCGTCTCCCTTCTTATTCTACCCCTTCCTTTTTAATTCTTGTTTCTCTGATCTGCCCTTCTCACATGTTCATTGGATTGGGTTTGGCCCTCAGGGGCCCTTAATCCAATCCGCTGCTCCTATTCCCTTCAGCATTGTATTGTAGCTTCACAGTTAAGATAAGACACAGATTATTGGAGCACACACACATAACGTAGACCCTCTCCTAAAATCATGGTCTTATGTTGACTTTATATCCAAACAAAGAATTTGTGTGAACATAATTCACTATTTGCGGCATATTTCAGTCACTATTTCGCAAAATAAATGATCTGTAATGTGAATGTGACATATTGTTTATGGACCACGTCATGCATTCTCTTTCAAACATTTATACAAAGACAAAAGATACATGCGGGACACACACATACTGTTTATCTAAGCCGGCCGAGACCCAAAACCAGAGAGAATCTTGGGATCGGGAACCTTTCCCCCTTTACTTCCGGTGCCCTTGCTTGCAGCACACCCACCTTTGCACTCGGCCTTAACTTCGTCATGTTAATCCTGCATTGGATGCAGTTTATTCTCAGGTGTATCTGTGCGTCTGACTCTGTTTACCCCCCCCCCCCCCCCCCCCCCCCCCCACACACACACACACACACACACACACACACACACACACAAGATTCATGACTGAGATCTCAGGGCCTGTGGGCATTAATAGACCTCTGCTTGCTGATAGTGTGTGGTGCTTCAAAGCGAGCGGAGAGGAGGTGTACAATGACGGGAGCGTGCAAAATGCAAAAGTTTGAATTGATTTACAGTCTTTTTATCATTTAGTTCAGTCCAAAAATATGATGATATTTATGAGGAGGAGGAGGAGGAGGAGGAGGAAGAGGAGAATGGCGAGCACAAAAGCTATAGTAGCGATGATGATGAAAGGGGTGCTGATGAAGATAAACATATGTTGGTATTTTTACATAGAGATTGATGGGGATGATGATGACGATGATGATGGGCAGTAAAGATGAAGATTGCAGCCGTGGTGTCAACGATACCAGGGACGATTGTGAGAAAGGTGATGACAGCGACGGCGACGATGATATTAGAGATAATGTAGATAGTATGGTGATGTTTGTGTTAATGGGAATGGTGATGAGGAAGGTGAATGAAACAGAAGTGATCTGATGATGATGATAATGATGATAATGATGATGATGATGATGATGATGATGATGATGATGATGATGAAACAGTGGGGATCAATGAAAAACAGAAGCTCAGTGTATGTTCTGACTCTGCCCTGTCATAATATTTCACACCAGTCCTGTAAAACTTGGCGATCCTTCCAGCAGCCTGCAGCGCTGCTCTGGCCTCCACTATCCTGGCACTGCACGGCCAAATGAGTCACGCACGCACGCACCACAATGAGATGCAAACAAATTTATAGCAAGTTGCGACTGGGAGGCAGGGAGGAAATCTTATTGGAATCAAAACAAATCACCGCTGGTCGTCCGTTGGCTCGCTTGTCACATTGCATCAGTCATGATTGCGTTCACGGCTGCGGTCATCCGTCACGTCCTATACCGTGTGTTTTGTCTGCGGGGGCCGCCCTGTAATAACAAGGGGGAGGAGGAGGAGGAGGAGGAGGAGGGTTGTAACGGGGTCGCTCTGTCTCGGTAAGGGTGTGTTCCCGGTGGCCAGATGGGTCGACGACCGTGAGTCCGAGATAATCCTGATCAGTCGGTGAGATGACAGCAGAGTAAAGAGCGCGCACGGGACCCAGAGCTGTGTGCGTCAGTGCGCATTGGAGAGGCGATAAATCAAATGGCTACCAGAGAAAGCGCTGGTCTAGGAGCCATCTCTCCCTCTCTCATCTCTCTCACCCCCCTCCCTCACCCCCTTCACTTTCTCATCTCCCCCTTCGATCTTCCTCTCCATGTCTCTCTCATATCCATCTCTATTCTATTCTCCAACCGTCTCCAAACGCGCGCACTTCCGCTGAGTGAGGTTTGCACTTTGGGATTGAAAAGGCACCAAATAGCCTTGCTCCCTGTCCTCCATCCTGACTAATGGAAAGTCTATCGGAACAAACACTTTGATATGGAAATTGATAACTCGAGCACTCATGCGCACTCTTTTTTATCATTATATTTTACAACGATACTGCTGTACACCCCCCCCCCCATCTCTGCCAGCAAGCACAGGCAGACTCTAGGGTGAAGGCTGTGATTAGACACACACACACACACACAGGCACGCACGCACCCATGCAGAGATCGTCGCTGCTGTTGCGCGCATAAACACACACACGCACACATACACACACATACACACACACACACACACACGTACACACACGCCTGGAGGAAGTGTTTGGCACTGAGCAACTCAGCAACACCTCCCAGCTCTGAACGCATCAGCCACGGAGGGGTCCACCGGGTATCACCCGGCAGCTGTCCCGCACACTATGATATTAAAAAAAAGACAACAAAACTGCCCTTTTGCCGTCTATTGAGGACAGACGACACTAGTCTTTAGGTCGCTCCGGCAACAATTTGCGCAAATCTCTCCACCTTCTCTCAACGTTTTCTTCTTCTCTCCTCTGTTCAGCATCTGCTTCTATTTCACAAATGTCTGTCTGAGAAGACCTGCACGCGCTCTTAGAAGGGGAGCAGGTGCATGAGCACATTTGAGGCTACAACACATCCCCTTCAGAGCCGCGGACTACAGCCAACGTGGCAGCATGCGCGTGTCTCTCAAGTGCGCACATCCCGGTGAACCCACAAGTGCGGAAGCCACCCCGACAGTGACACCAATAAGCCCAGCTTTACTCAGCACGGCGAGGGGTGTTTGACTTACCTCGATCGGGGTCTCGGTCTGGCAGGAAGGGAAGAGGCAGCATGCAGCTGTACGGTCCGTTCCGCAGCGGGAAAGCGAGAGTATTATCCCTGGACAGCGGCGGAGGTCCGTGCGTTCCAGCAGAGAGAGAGAGAGAGAGAGAGAGAGAGAGAGAGAGAGAGAGAGAGAGAGAGAGAGAGAGAGAGAGAGAGAGAGAGCGGGGGATGAGAGACAGAGCGGAGAGAGAGGAGGTGGCTCAGTCCGACAGAGGGGTGATGTTGAATCGGGGCAACAGCCGCTCCCGATTTCAGATGAGTGACACAAACCTGCAGGATGCACTGAGAGAGAAAACAATGTTCTTCATGTAGATGTCAGTATTTGAAAAATGTCGGGTGCATCATTAAAATGCCAAAGCAAGCCCCATTTAAATACCACTGTGATATTCCCAGCGGGACTTCACGCATCTGTGATTCTCAGAAGAGAGTTTCTGGCGACCTTGAGTTAATTGAGCTATTTATATCTCTTACACATCACCATTAGTCTATTCCTGTCGTGCATATAATGTATGAATGCTTCAGTTGTTCTTTTACTGTGACAACAATGTTCAAAGAGCTCTGTGTTCGTCTCAGTCAACCCGCACTGACACTTATATGAAAAGCAGCGCCTCTTATTGGATACAGTCTGTAGATTGAATACGAATTATGGGAGGCTGCGCGGCGGCCCACGCGCGTTTCCAGAGGTGTTCATTACGTAATGTTTAGTGTCAGACGGTGTGTGGAGTTCCGGGGCGGGGGGCACTGTGAAGCCTCTCACCGGTTCTCTCTTTACGTCCCGCCATCAAGTTATTGCCTCCCCGTGCAGCGGCGTGCAGCTGCTTTCCAATCTGGGCACGTAGCAACGCGCCTTCAAAAGTGCGCGCACGTGCGAAGGGGTAGGGGGACGGGCTCTAACACACACACACACACACACACACACACACACACACACACACACACACATTCATATTGGCTCACGGAGAGAAAGGGGGGAGATCCAACTGTTCAGCTGACGTCATTGCCGGTCAGCTTGTACTGATCTGCTCTTAATGTGTGCATGAGGGGGATCCAGCACTGCACGTTTTCTCGAAAAGCTCTGAATATTTTAGGTGCTAAAGTTCTATTACTGGGGAAATATTGCCATCTATGTCACTGGCTTTAAAAAGAATGCACATCGCTGCCGTAAATAGGAAAGAACATCTTTCGAGGGGGGGGGGTGACGAAGCCCCCCCCCCCCCCCCCCCCCACACACACACACACACACACACACACACACATACACACACATACACAAATTATCAAGAAAAATAAATTAGTACGAGAAAGATCAATAAAATAACATGACGCTGTTGGTCATCCCCACATCTTTGAGTTTTCAACTGCTACTGCTGAATTAAAGGAAGGACCAAACGGAGGAAAGTATTTGGTGTCTGCTTGGTGTCTAACCAAGTCAACGAGAAGTCTCGTTCTCCAAACCCCCGAGGAGGCAGTTCGGCCTCATCTGCATTGTGGAAACCAGCTGAATATTCAGCCATTACATTGGCTAAGCTACGCTTTCTGTCCTCTAATACAACACACTCGGACAACCACCATTCAACTCGCACTCGTGTTTCCATCGTTCAAACTCTCACAAGGTCTGAGGAGGAGACTTCTCCTCGACCTTGAGGGTCCAGGTTGAAAGATGTCGACGTTGACCCTTTAGCAAAGGCAGATGTCCTCCATGGACTCGTCTTCTGGCAAACAATCTCCTAAACATGACAAGAGCAAGACATTAAAATACACAGCACACGAAACACACAACTTTGATTTTGAACAGCACCTGCAGCATTCCGTCAGTCTGATTCGCTGCCTGTTACAGTTTGAATTTGCTTCTTCATTTGGGCCCATCTGTCATGATGTATGGAGTAATTGTAGCGTAATTGCCTCACATTTGTTTGTTTTAGGTAAGCAATAAGGCCGGAGAGGAGTTTCATGGCCTCCACATTTGTCTAGCGATGGGGCCAATTTCCCAGCACTTCCTGGCTGCTGCTGATAAATGAATCCAGAGAGGAGGAGAGGGCTCGGGCTCAATGCGGTCAATGCGAGCTGGCTCACTTAACATGCTTGGTTGCACTGTGTCGATTGCAATCAAATGTAAGCATATGAGTATAGTATGTATTACAATAACCTGAATAGAAGTAATTTAGCAATGCAGCCCAGATTCTATTTCAGTCAACATAACAAAGAAACCTTTATTATACTGTTGTAACTGCGAAACGCAACATTTTTCACACTGTTTCTGACAAATGTTTCCAGTCATTCGTTTTTCCTACAGCCTCCACTTCTGGAAACTGAAGCGTGATGAGTGTTTACGATGGTTATGTTTCGGCACCTTAAAGCACTTGCTAACAGGAGGGAGAAGTTAGCTAGTGAAGAAAATGATAATTACAGATGAGCACAAACTTGCCCTACGTGTAACAACAAGAGGAAGCCTGTACGACAAAGCACGTTTTTAAATGTACTTGAGTACTTATTTATTCTTTTGTAGCTTTTCTTTTTTAAGTTGTGTATTTCTTTTTTTGTTGCGTCTCTCACTCCAATCACTTCCATAAAGAAACTCTTTAAATGTTCCCATTACGGCCCAAACAAAGCCTACGGTAGTATTATATTACTTTATTTAAGTCATTTTAACAAACGAAGAGAGTTTTTTTATAAAAATTGACCTCATCCTATGTTCTTTTAAACCTTTTAATGAATTACTTTTCCAAAGGGGTTTTAATAAGGACATTCTAAGAGTGTTTTATATGTTTGGTCCCCGTGTGCCCGGGCCACTCGCAGCGCTCAGTTGGAGTATCTACGTTTTAACCCGATCAGAACAGCGATGGTTCACAAGATGGTGGTTATCAACTCGGTAAGTCAGCCCAGGGTTGCTCAACCTGGCTCAGAGCGCGTTCACATGAAAAGGGCGGTGTGTGCCGCCTACGACCAGTCACAAGCACGGACAAGTCTAAACAGAGAGCACCCCGGTAAGAAGTGAACAACCAATCATCTGCCTGTCGTGTAAGGAGCAGTGAATGAGTGGACAAGGAAGTGATTTCAGACACAACCGCAGTCTTGTGCTCTGTAAACCCGATCGTTCACGTCCACCTCCTCCCTAATGTGTCTTTCATCGTATAGGAATGTCACACTCACACACATTGAATGTTTTCCAGGTAGCAATTATGTTTTGTTCAAAAGTCATCTGGCGAAGCAAATTAGCTGAATAGTGTTCGTAGAGGACCTAGTTGGATATACAGGACTGTCTCAGAAAATTAGAATATTGTGATAAAGGTCTTTATTTTGTGTAATGCAATTAAAAAAACAAAAATGTCATGCATTCTGGATTCATTACAAATCAACTGAAATATTGCAAGCCTTTTATTCTTTTAATATTGTTGATTATGGCTTACAGCTTAAGAAAACTCAAATATCCTATCTCTAAATATTAGAATATCATGAAAAAGTATACTAGTAGGGTATTCAACTAATCACTTGAATCGTCTAATTAACTCGAAACACCTGCAAGGGTTTCCTGAGCCTTGAAAAACACTCTTGGTTCAGTAAACTAAATCACACGTATGGGGATTATCACAATATTCAAATTTTCTGAGACAGTCCTGTATGTTCTCTAGTGTAACGGGTGTACACATGGTATAGTCCCAACATGCGGATCCCTCTCGCTGAATCAGTGCACGCTTGGGATTTGCAATAATAATAAGATCACAAACGAGCTTGATCTCTGTTTATTACGAGGCAACTCGGTGGGTAACTTTCATTCTTTGTAATCCCGTGAAATTATTTTAAACGGTTGTTTCACAATTTGAAAGAGACGACAATGAACAAAAAAAATAAACAATCCACAGAAATAGAAATGATTTCATTATGTTCCATTCTGCCGTGAAATTGTGGCAAAGACGAACTGCCACAGCAGCAAACATTTTTGGGGGGGAATAAGCAATTGGGCACGGTGCAGAGCTACAGTTGGATAAACAGCATCCTAACGTCAGGGGATGGTTTCTCTTTTCCTTTCTTTCTGGCCTTATATGTGAGTACATGCATGTTTGAATATCTAAGGAAAACCTGTTACTCTCTCTAGGATGTTCACTCATTAACTGCCTTTCCTTTCTGTCTACAGAGCCTAATAAAGCTCATCTACAGCCGTCCTCGGTTCGATAGTTGGATGGTCCTGTGGGCTTCGGATCTTTTACTTTCCTCGACAGCTCTGACGGTGTTTGCATAGATGGCCTGCAGCGTCTGATGGATTTGAAAGTCTTCAGGCTTCCCACACAGTTTGATCTTTGCCCCGTGAGCACGATGGCTGCCTTGCTCTACTGAACTGTGATTGAGACGAGAGGGTTTGGATTGGCCGCATCGCGCCAAAGTTCGGCACAGGAGAGATGTTAGGTTGACCTTTGACCCAATGACAGAGGTTTGATGAAAGCGCCACGGGAGTACGATTTATAAATCGTACTCCCGTGGTGTCTCTGTGTCTGCACATGGTTTCAGAAAAAAAACTCCCTTTTGAATAGTTTCATGTTTAATTAAATTAATCAAACAGCTTGAACATGAGGTGTGATTTATGCCAATTATGCAATCAATGATTTGTGCAGTGGTAGCATGATGAATGTATTTAGGTATTAGATGATTTCCTCTTTCCCTCCATTACATTTTGTCAAACATAATTTGATGCTTGCAGAAATTAATGAACAATATACTCGGCAACGTTACCATGGAAGCTACTGTCGGCGTCTAGAAGTCACCAACGCTATAGCAACGCGAAGGCACAATAAGAGACGAGAGATGTGAGGCCGCTGGGAGAATCAGTGAAAAATAATAA
The DNA here is from genome assembly GCF_910591455.1 of Pholis gunnellus. Lineage (NCBI taxonomy): Eukaryota > Metazoa > Chordata > Actinopteri > Perciformes > Pholidae > Pholis > Pholis gunnellus. Next base: position 2,163,956 of record NC_136531.1, read on the forward strand.
ACTATCTCACCATGCTGCAAAGAAATGAACTCCCATGGCCTCAGCCATCTCTGAAAATGTCAGCCAACACGAGAACTCTGAGGTTTCGGAAAATGTCCGCTCTCAAAGTCGTGAGTAACACAACATATGGAGGCCGTATGTGCTGAAGACTGCTGAGATGTGAAATCATCTCTCTATGTAAAGATCTCATCCCACACAAATTATGCAGCAACCCCTTTGGGCAAAAAGGGCCACAAGATTCACCATCCCTCCAAGTTTTATCCAAACCCGACTGGTGGTTGAAGTTATTCTGTCTTCTCAAGGCTGTTGACGAGGTGGAAACGTGTGATGTAGGCTTTAAGAAGAGAGGTGTCGGTGTAACAAATAACATTGCTTTTCACGATCAACACTTGAAATGTTTAAAGCACTTGCAATGACAAAGTAGTATGAAATGTAATGTTTTACCTCTTTCCTTAAGATTGAATTAAATTAAATTTTACAAAATGGTTAGAAACATTTTAGAACCAACACTCTTCCTTCCAGTAAATGCAAATTCATACCATTGTAACTTAATAACGCCTCTGTTTTGTCTTGATCATTCCTCCTTCTCATTATTTGTCTTTCTCAGACTTGTCCATGTGTTGGTTTTATCCTTGTAAATATGCTCCGTCTGAAGTACATCTGCGCTCGAATTCTGGGAAATGTGACAAAAGGATCATAAGATGATCTCATCAGTCGTTACTATGTTTGTCTTTTTCTGTGATATTAGTGATTGTGATGTGTAGACCACAATATAGATGAATATAGACTAAGCTTGATGTAAATATTTGATTTTTTAGTTTACGTTCTGCCTGATGGTGTTTTGGTGTCACGGTTTTGGCTGTGTGTGTGTGTGTGTGTGTGTGTGTGTGTGTGTGTGTGTGTGTGTGTGTGTGTGTGCTTTGGGCGTGGCTCCGCCCTCCTGATTACATTCATTCACCTCACCTGCCCAGTCTACCCAGCTGCTTTCCATCTACTCATCACTAGGGATGGGTATCGTTTGGGTTTTTTCCGATACCGGTGCTAAAACGATACTTTTAAAACGATACCGGTGCCTAAACGGTGCCTGAACCGATACTTTTTTTATTGCCAAGTCAAATTTAACAATATATTTAACTGTTTAAAGTATACTATACATATTAGTGCTGGGCAACGATTACAATTTTTAATCGCATGGATTTTTTGCGATTAATCTCATTGTTATGGCAAAGTTCAATAATTAATTCAAAGGTAGAGTATTGTGCACTTTTATTTTAAAAGTACTGCTATATGAACAAAAGTGCAATAACATTTGGTTTGCAAACACTTTAAACAAATAAGGTTCTTTTTAACAGCAGTATTCCCTTTACACAGTAGCAGTTATATCTCTTCACTATCTGTGCTCAGTGTGTGACTTCATGTGAAACGTTCCACTGCTGTGCAACAGGAATACAATGTTTCAGCACGTTTCATCTAAATGTGTGTCGTCTTCATGACAGAGCATGTGAATGCAGCTCTACTGTTCATCAATATAATGCTGTAACTCAGAGGTGATGATGGTTACCCAACGATCAAAGAATAAAGACACACTTACGCACAGTTTAGGTGTATTTTCCCTTTAACTCACGAGATGCAGGTAGCATGTTTTATACTTAATGTGAATTTAATTCATACTTTGTTGGCATCTTATTCTGAAAATCGGATGTTCCTCTGAAGAAACCGGATGTTGTCTCACGTTAAATCTTTCCGCTAACTTTCAAAGTCCTTCGCTCGCTCCCGATCTGTGCCGTTTGAATGCGTTTACCGTGAATTTCAGCGTATAGGTCACTAACATGCAAGTGTCTGCTGAGTTGACCACGGAGACCTGAGTGTCTGCTGACTTTACCGCAGCGATGTCCAGTAGTCTCCATTCCTCCACCGCTGCCAGTGAGCAACGGACTTTCAAAATAAAAACAGCCACACTTTTGACCGTTTACCTTTCGGCATTTTCTCTGTTAAAAGGTTGATGGCTAGCTAGCTGCTGTAGCTATACAAACGGTAGCTATCGTTACCTGCTGCCAGGACGGAGTCATCAGAGTAGTGTTAAAAAAAAGTATTTCAATCGGCTCAGGCACCAAAAAGAAGCACCGAAATCTGCGTTGCGTTTCGGTCCGGTAGGTATCGGTCGTATAGGTACCGGTTCCATATTGGCACCGGGTTTCGGTACCCAACCCTACTCTTCACCCAACAGCATATCTACCCCGGTTCCACAGCCACTCTTTCTCCAAATCATTGTTTCAACCTCAGCGGTATTTTGTTCTCGCTCGGCCACGCTGTTACTGTTTATTGAGCGTTATCCACATGTTTTTACTTCGTCCTCACCTTTGTCTTCCTGTGCCTGCAGTTTGGTTCATCCTCCCGGTTCCCCAATCTGCCTGCCCTGCCTCGTCCTGCCTGGTTTCCACCCTCGCCCTCTCGTCCTTGGATTTCCTCGTTGTTCCCTGACTGTTTCCCCTTTGTGTCGACCGCAAATTAAACCCTTTGGGTCCACCACCACACCCTGTGACAATTGGATTGGAATGATTAAAACACGTTTAATATGTGGACGATATTAAATGCTAGAAGATCACTGAACTCTCGAGAACTTATCCTCTTGGGACTTTAAATATCTGTTTCTGCAGGTTTTATGGCAATCCATCCAATAGAAAAGATACTTCCTTCACAAACCAGAAGTGAGAACCTCATGTTGGCATTAGAGGGTAAAGTCAAGTTCTCACCAACGCCTTTAGAATTCATCCTGTGGTGAACATGAATGTGTGTTCCAAAATGTATGGTTGCAAACCATCCGATCGCTGTTGAGCCATTTCCCTCAAAACAAAAATTGGTCAAACTATTGATGCACTAAAAGAAACATCAGGGAAGTCATTCTGAGTCGTCATCTGGAAACCATGAATGTCTGTACAAATGTCAATCCCTCAAGTAAAAGTTAAGATATTTTACTAAATAAGTCAAAACTTTGTTTTACTGTTGGGATGACACTCGAGGAAATGGAGGATCACCAATGTCAGTATGATTCGTCCTCTTGTGACAATGAATGTGTGTACAACATGGCAGCCCATTCAATAGTTGTTGAGATATTTCGGTCTGGACCAAAGTGGTCGACCCACTGACAGACCCATAGAAGGAGATGTTGCTCGGGTGGCTAAACAGAGAAGCAGAAACAGCCAAGAAAGGTGACTTTCAAAATGCACCATCCCCTCCAAATGACCTCCAATGCTATTGGAGATATCACCTGAGATATCTCATGTATTAAATGAACCATCACAGCATTGACCTCCACCGTCACATAGGGGACGACTGCAGTGCAAAATAGGTCATTTTTCCAGTCATGCCAGACTGTAGCAAGAGCCACCTGTCACCTTTTATTTTTCCTCGGTATCCATTCTTCGTCAAAGTGGAGGAAAATTCTCCAAATATCCCGAGCAATCCCCTCACTATCTCATCACACGCTCAGTGGGCAGACAGGGAGGCTTTGAGACTGTGACTGTTTTTCCATCAGTGAGGATTACCTCAGTGTCTGCACCCTATACAGGCAGGAACAAGTGGAGAAAAATCTGTCTCGGGCTCGGGGAACAAGTGAGATGCGTTTAGCACATTGCTTTCTACTGCTGATGGAATTATTGTATACAGGAGTCAGCTATAGTAACACCTGTACAATATCATGCAGTTCAACACAACAAACTACAGCCTCAAAAATTAACTTCAGAGTTAAATCCACACCACCCTGAGCACAGGCTCAACAGAAACTGAACAATACAAGATTGTCAAATGTAGTAATAATTTCAGGTCTGTTGTTTTGGACATTACATACATTTATGTTTCAACTGGAAAAGTTAACTTTTTTGAAAGCCGTGTCCAAAATCACTCCTCGTTTGCTACCTAGAGCTTTGCTTTAACTTGCTGCCATTGTATTTGAGTGTCCAGTATAAAAGCCAAGACGGGGACATTCATTATTATTGATGAGCTGAGTGTAAATATGATTTGGGCGTGAGGTCTGATCAAACATATTCTCGCTCTCAACCCGTCATAAACCGAGGTTTGGCTCTGGGATCGCTCTGGGAGTTTTGGACGTTCTTCCAACCGAGGTTTCTAAGTTGACTTCTGCAACAAAACTTTGTGGTCAAGTTTAGAACAAGTTTGGGGTTCCACCATAAACTGTATGTAAGAAGTGGATGTAGTCTCATCGTGACGTCACCCATTGGTGCGTGAACTGCCGTTTTGAAGCCTCGAGTTCGGCGATTTCACCGTCGCCATCTTTGATTACAGCCATCGCTATGTTGTTTTTTTTGCAACCAATAAACTGAAGTTACCATATTTGGACTGAGGAAGAGTGACGCAGAGACGCCGTATACGTCTCTGGTAGCGGCAGCGACCTGTAAATCACCGTGTAGCCCCGCCCTAACGCATCCCCTGCTTTATGGTCTGTTTGACTCTAAATGGACCATCATTTACTAAATGAACATCATGCTGTATTGAAGAAGACTTGAAACTAGAGATTGAGACCATAAACTCATGTTTACAATGTTTACTGAGGTAATAAATCAAGAGAGAAGTAGAGTCATTTTCTCATAGACTTCTATACAACCAGAGGAGTCGCCCCCTGGTGGACACTAGAGAGAATGCAGGTTTTAAGACACTTCTGCATCGGCTTCACTTGGCAGAACCAGAGGTTGCCGCTGTTCAACTACTTGTTACACAACTGGCGTTAGTAAAATTCAGAAGTTGCGCAACAACCCTCCATCCATAGATAAATAACCATTCACTGACATTGAGAACATAAACCTCACCTCACATACCTGTCTTTGGACTGGAGGAAACCCACACAGATCACACAAACGCCTGTTATATCGCATTTCCACCAAAACCGAATTGTTACATAAAATTATAAATGATTCCCTACTGGCCCAAAAAACAAAATGGCTTCATTATCAACATCGCTGCATTTGCTTCCTACTCTAAATGCAACAGTACATCTTTACTCTGTGGACCAATTATGAAACAAACACATGTCCTCAAACTCATCCACGTTACAATGCCGACCCAGTTCAAGCAGTCCAAGTCTGAGATCGGTCTCAGATGGGGGATACCTGACCTGTGTGTGGGTGTGTAACAGGGCATGACTAAAAAGCAGGAATGCCGACTCAGCAAACCCTCCCTGGATGAAAAAAGGTTTAAAAACGACAGGAGTGTGTGTGTCAGGTAGATGGATGGCAGGGTTAGGTGTTTGGGACACCGAGAAGGTTGGGAGTGCACCTCATTGACTGCCCTGCAAATAGACAGCTGGAGAAATGAAGTGGACTCAGCCACTATTGACTAGAGCTCAATGGTCTGCATCACCACTGAGGATTACCACACACACACACACACATACACAGGTCGGCAAAAACATTACACTAGTACAAATACATGCATGGCTGGACTTGGGCTTGCCCTTGAGGAGTTGAGACTTGCTTTGACAAGACTTGAGCCACGACTAGGACTCGTCTCTCCTGACTCGAGACCTTACGTGGAATAAATGAATCGGCAAACTGCCACAGATGCACATATATGTACATTTACAAACATATACATACCACACAGAGATGATGCATTTTTTCACACATTGCCACTTAGTGATGGCCTAAGGAATAAAAAAGTAGCATTTTGACTGTTTCGCTGAGTAGCGAAAACAAATTCGTAGAATTTGCCGCTGAAATGTTCCACCTTGTGCTAAACATTTCAAATAATAGCAAAACAACATTATACATACTGGCTGAATGGTTTTGAAATGGACCAGCTCAGAAAATGCGGCCCAAGAACACATTCAGGTGACATGACGTCATCGCTACAAATCACTCAACTTTAGGTTTCACACGGGACGTGAACTCCGGTCCACCAGGCGTCAAACAAGGTGAACCCTATCGTCTTGAGCTCACCAAACACAGCAAACAACAGAAAAAGCAGACAAGCAGTGAGTAAAACAAACATATCTCGGTCGTATTACTTATTGAAACAGTTCACATCAATGTCTTTGGCTTAGATGTTCTCACTTTGTTGATTTAAGTTACATTAATGGCACTTTGGATGAACGACTTCTTAAATACATTTGTACTTGCCAGACAGACTCTATAGCGCCTCTATAACTTCAGCTGCGGGAAGCGATCTATTGTGTATAACTGCATGAATGTCAAGAAAAGGGCAACGGAGTCCCTTCAAAGCTGGAGTTGACATTCCCTGGATGAATGAAAGTTTGAAAAACACACATCCACACAAGCCAAGCGCCTCACTCACAGTTGACCACAGATCGCCTTCTTGACATCCGCCTCGCACAAACACCAGCGAGAGATAATTCTCTTATTTTGCCTCACTGCAGTTTGCCCGACTTGTGTCCGCCTGAAAGATCTTCAAGCAATCTCCTCAACCTGCGGTAAGCGAGAGTCACTGAAGTGTATTTTAAAACTCTTAAACCCAGCGAGAGGTGCAGGCAGGCAGGGAGGTGAGGAGGAGGCGGCAGGAGGCGGCGACAAAGCTGCCGGCTCAGCCAAGAGGCACTCAAACGGGTACAGAAAACTGAGTTAGTAAGAAGAGATAAGACCGACATCTCTGCCCCTGAACTCAAACGCTTTTATACAGAACAAGGGTTTGGAGGTCGAGATTGTGTCCGACAGCGAAATACTGCTCAGTGTACACACACACACACACACACACACACACACACACACACACACACACACACACACACACACACACACACACACACACACACACACACACACACATAAATGGTGAAGTGACGAAATGGTGGTGCAGATTGGTCGTCCAGTTAAACCAAAAGCACAGATTTCAAACAAAGCAAATTAGAAACATCTTTAAAGCTCTATATAAGGACTTTTTCATAACTTTAACGTAACTTCATATTTTGCCTAATTTTCTAGTTCACTCAGTATGAACCTTATTTGCATGTTCTTGTGTCTAACTGACGAACGGGGACAACTCTTTCTGAAATGGGTCCAGTATTGAGTGCGAACGCTGCAGCTCACGGGCTGCGATGTGATCCTTCAAGGCGAGCTGCCGCTGTTAGTTTACATCCACTGAACCACTGAACCACTGACTCTGATTTGTATTAAAAGTGACCAACAATATCATGGATAGAGTCTCACAAGGAATGGACCGGTTCTGGCGATATGGGATCAATTTCAGAAGTTGTTGCCCCTGTTAATCAGTAAGACACAAAAACACTGGAAAATAGCGACAGTTAAAAAAGACCAACGTTACGCATTGACTTAAGATTCTGGTCAGCAGTGTATGTTGGTGCAAAATAAATATAAAATAGCTAGAGAGGAGTTATGTATGGAAGCCCATTACCACCAGCAAAAAAAAAAAGAAATCCACCCAAAGAAAAAAAAAAAAAGATTATTACGTTTTTTTTAATTTATTTTATTTTATTTAACCGGAAAAAAGTTTAAAAAAAAAAAAAAAGATCATGATGTTTTTATGATGGCTACAAAAAAAAGTGGGTGGATATATATATATTTATTTTTTGGGTGGATATTTCTTTTTTTTTTTGCTGGCTGAAATGGGCTTCCATAGAGTTATGTGCTGTTTTGTTGGTAATGAACAGAAATGCTACCATTGCATGTGTGTTTCTGGATCTGCTGTTGAGCCGATCAATCAGACGTAACACGCCACAGTTACATAATCTCTTTTCAGGTTATTTTATTAAAAGCAACTGGAAAGAAACTTCAAGAAGTCCTTGAGAAGTTTTGGAAAAGTATAGTCCCAAAAAAAAGCCTCTCAACTTGCAGAAGTCTGTTACACTAAAGGGAGCTGACAGCTGCAGTGCAAAGCTGTTTGCTACAGTAGCTCCATCTGCCAAAACGTTCAAAAGTGATATTTTGTGAGTTATATGTATTCTTTTATATTTAAAAAAAGAATCTGAATCTGGGAAATGTATCAGATGCTACTGATTTGGGCTAAAAGTATATTAAGTGTACTCCAGCTTTGTAACAATCAATAGATCAAGAGCAGAATATTTAATATGAGGTGCGAGTGTTGATCCTCGTGTGGAAATGAAGTCATTGCCGGGGCGTAGGAAATATAGAGTATCAAAAACAATAACTTACTCCTAAAATAAAATGATACCAGTAGTGGTAGCTCATAAATAAATTATCATAGCGGTAAATTCTGACTGAAGTGCTGCTGAGATTCTATATATTTCTAAACGATGTACTTTTCACTTTCCCCATCATCTCATTCAGGAACCTCATTTTGATGCAATGTGGCTTTGAAACGGGCTTGACTGGCACGCTGTCCTGAATAAAAGCAATTCACCACAATTAATATGAAAGTAGAAATATAAATGCATTATTGATTGCTCTGGTCAATAACTTCCCGGTGTCCTGCTAGAAGCCCTATTTTAAAACCCCAGTGAGCTAATGGAGCCGCTGCTAATGTTCTCTCAGTCCATCTCTGAGAGGAACCATGAAAAGCTAACGTTGCTCTTCAGCTCTTCTAAATGCCGACCTTGAAAAGACCAATTCTAACCTTAGCGCTACTGTGCACCGTAGCTAACCACGGAGATCCACGGTGAGCTTTGTTTTACTGTAAGCCAGGGTTAAACTCACTTATTTGGTTGATTTATGATATGCCGGTGTATCTATGCTAACGGCATGTCGACGCAGAATCTTTTTCAGGTGTCCGTCACTCATCCTTATTTATTTCCCTCAAATTTATGCAAACTGCAGCGATTGTCTACTTATCTCTGAGTGCTGCCCAAAACGTGGGCTGACCTACACTCAATACTGTGCCTGAACGCCTCCTGTGCAGACACGGTGTAATTGTACTCTTGTCTTTCCTGATGCCCGGTAAGTGAGGGCGAAGGCATTAATGCCTCAGTCCATGAAAACACAAAGTGCCCGTCAGATGGTCTGACAGCGTCTGAAACTGTGTGTACGACAGCACAATCAGCGGGCGGACACGTTGTGACTTCACTCTTCACGTGACTGCTTCTCTCACTTGTCATTTGTACAGCTGAGAGTCACACTATGAGCGCCTCAGAGTAGAGACGGCCAGACAGGTACATGTATGCTAAAGAAACAGAGGTGAAAGATTGTTAAGACCTCCTGTTTCTAACGCATTTAAAAGCAAACTGGCCTTCTTTGTTTCTCAGTGAACTATTGGTCTTCTTTACAAGGATTAGACATGTTGCAAATAGATTGTTCGGCCCTAATCACTGTAAACTAAAGTATCATTTAGGCTCTAATCATACGTTAAGGAGATGTGTTTTCACATTTTAATGAGCAGTATTATTAATAGGCTGATTTGGCTACATGTCATCATTTATTGGGAGAAAGCAATTCTATGTAAAAGTCAGACGTTCAGCCCCGATGTAGCCCGACTGGAGTGATCCTTTGTTTCATAACCACGTGTTTTGTCATTGCGACCATTCGGCGGTGAGATTAAAGACGAGTCGGGCTCCTCGAGCAGACGACTCTTCGGGGGGTCCCCCCTCCGTCGGAGTCGTGTTGTTGACCGGATTTATTCACACGAGGCTGCGCGAGTCTTAAAAACAGCGACTTAGTCAACAAGCAGCTTACAAACATCTCTCCTGAAGTATTTATGTTGTTCGGTGCTTCCCTTCAGAGTGCATGAACAATTTTAAAAAAGTTGAATTCGCTCCCGTTTTCAGGGCAGTTGGAAAACCCATTACCACCAGACATTTTCTGTGTTAGTGGGCAATAAAATGTAATGTTTCCCTCCTCCATCCTGAGACAGTTATCACCAACTAACTGCAGCACGGATGAACATACGACCGCCATTTTAATTTGTTCTCAGTGCGCGGAGTACATTATTTAATGATATTGGACGCATTTCTCTCACTAACTGTGAATACTTGTTTTGGAGTCAATAAGGCAGCTTCAACAGAACTGTGACTTTGCAGCAAGTCACAGAAAAAGCAGGAAAGCTCGCACACACAGTTTGTCCTGGAAGCACCACAGGCTGCCTTTACAAGAACAGGAATGTCTCCTGCAGATGTATATGGCGTGTGTGTGATCATTACTTTCCTATATTTGCTTGATGCCATTCTGCTCACGGAGATGGAATTGACTCTGCAGTAGAATGTGTTGTGTGTTGGTGGGTGTGCGACGGCATTAGAAACAATGTCAATATCATACCGAGCCATGCCCAGATGCATTGTGGGCATTTGATTAGCAAAATACCAGGATTGTGGACAGCACTCATCATCATGAATTCTCTCCTGGTATCGGGGCACTCTATCATGTTTTAGAGGGCGGGGCTTATTACCATGACTTCTTCATGGTTGAGCACCACAGAAGACTCTCTTTTTCATGTTTTCTCCAATCGGAGAACCTTAGAGGGCACCGCATCACATGTTATGCACTAGAAGAACACCTCAGGGAACCTCTTTAACAGGTGTTTGCCACTTAAGGGCACCCCAGAGGGCACTTTATCATGTTTTCATATCTACCTTATATTTAGTTTTTTCAAACATGGGCACACCGAGGGGGGCGGTCAGCCCTCCCTGAGTCCACCAGTATGACTATGACCTACAGTGAATAACGTCCTGTTTGCTCATAATGGATGCAGATGTAGGGTACACACACAGTAAGAAACGATATAGAGTGTTGAAGTGGACGAGGATGAGAGGCAACAGAAAACAGCAGGTATGCAAGTAAAAGATTGTTGATTTGGCATCAGCTATGAACAAATCGCGAAAAAAGGTGTGAATGTAGAAAATAGTCACGGCCTCCCCTGGGGAGGTTGGTTGTGTGTGTGTGTGTGTGTGTGTGTGTGTGTGTGTGTGTGTGTGTGTGTTATCATTAATCGAAGACGTGTGTTCCTCCTGCTCCACTTCAAAGGGCCCAGATGACAGCTGATGGATTGATTTGGCTCCTCCTCCTTCTCAATGACTGACGCTCCCCTTCGAGCTAAAACATTGAAACACAAGTCGCCTCTTTCAGATTATGTTGCTTCTGGTCCAATAAACTTCTGCAAATTATTGCCTGCAAAATAGAATAATTGTTACTATTTTAATACACTAGAATACAAAAGCATTAGACAATTATCCATCAGTTATTCTAATTTGCATAACTTCATTAGACTGCATAGTGGATTCATTATGAAGACGGTGTTATTAGAAATATGAATACAAAGTAAGCCGACTACTTATGAGTTGAAGAAAGCATTGCTGATTGAGCGTTATGCAACAGTTGTGTGTTATTAATCGAAGTGTCTTGTTTTAGTGTTGTTTGCTGCTCAATGGTGTGATGCTTTTTGCAGAGCACCTGTCAATCAAACAACATCATATTTCACGGTTCTAGTTTCATTTGTTGGTTTTCGTCCTCATGCTGAATTACCTTCTGTTGTGTTCTCTGTACACCATGTTATTGTCCATCTCATCAGAAATAAAACGGGAATATTTGATAATTCTGTAAAAGAATACATTCAAAGACGACTTCTTTTTTTTTACATCCAATGGCAATATTCTCCAAAGCTTTGCTTTCTACAGTACCAGCCAGGCGGCCACCACCGTTCTGAAGAGAGAAGCCAAAGAGGAAGCGTCTTAAAGCTGCATTCTCTCTAGTGTCCACCAGGGGGCGACTCCTCTGGTTGTATAGAAGTCTATGAGAAAATGACTCTACTTCTACTGAGTCATTATTACTCCTGGACGTCTACCTTTAGAAGTTTTCCGGGCTCGTCCAACTAGGAGGAGGCACCGGGGTAGACCCAGAACACGTATCTCGTCTGGCCGGGGAACGCCTCGGGGTTCCCCAGGAGGAGCTCAGCGCTGCCGAGGAGAGCAACGTCTGGAACGCCCTCTTGAGCCTTTCTGCCCCCATAACCCTGCCTCGGATAAGCGGAAGTCAATGGATGGATGGATGGACCCCGGTTGTTATGAGCCTGTTTCATCTATTCCAAGTCCTGAACATGAAGCTGAGTTTGGTGATGTACTTTAAATACGCACATTTGTTTATTGTGCAATCCATTGAACTGAGCTATTTAAATTGCTTTGCTTACGGTCAATACAATTTGGATAAATCATAAAGAATCCTAAATTTGTTCATCCTTTATCCTGTTATCCTTTAAGTTTATAGTTAAATTGGAAAATCCAGCTTAGTGTCATAACTAATAAGTGGTATGTTAATGATTTTCAACCTGTTCAGCCGTGTGTAGCTTTGATTTGAAGGCTGCAAACAGCCCTGTTGATTGACGATCGCTCGCTTGTCTGGTTCCTTAACGGCTGTCAGTCTCCCCCCCCCGAGCTGTCATCTCCCTCCTGATGAATCCATGTGACACCCATTTCATGAAAAGCATGATTATTTTTGAACAAACAAACCACCTCCCCCGTTGGGATGTGTTAATCAGGCACAACCCGATTTTTCTAATTTCCAAAGCGACGTCTTCCTCCATCCTGCAGTCAGAATGACAGCAGACAGTGAGAAGGACGAATCAGCAGAGAGCAGCCTGGCAGCTGCTGGTCAGTGGAGGCTCTGGTGTTTTGGCAAGCAAAGCTGTGACGCAATGTTTTTCTATCCGGTGCTTTAAATGGAATAAAAAAATGTACATCAAAGCAAAGAATAGGGGGGGCTGGATTGAAATCATGAATTCTATTTTACAGATCAAATGTACCATCTGGCAGCTTTTCCTTCAACCACAGTAACAACAATAATAACCACGTCATGAGCAATGTTAACATTATTAGTTTCATTAATCTATGTGCAGACACTTACTTTCACTCTTGTATTTATTCTATGTTATACTTTATTTGCCTTACTCTCTTTGCTATTGTGTTATATTTTGCAATGGTGTCAGTATTATTTCTTAATAATTGTTATTCTTTTGTTCATCCATTATTAGCGAAGATATTTTGGTCCAAACCAAAAAACAGCAACCTCAAAGTCAGCTGTATTCATCATATGGGAACCAGGGGCGTCTGTACAGAACTGTGTTCCCGTCCGTCCTGTAGAGGTTAAAAATACTTCTCTGGGTCAGAAAAAAGAAAACATGAGCCGACGGTGGCACAAGGTGAGGTTAGGGGTCCATCAAAGTCAGTGGGCTTCATCCCGAGAGAACCATAAAGAAAACTGCATCGCAATCCATCCAAAACATTCTCACATTTAAGTTTTATTCCCAATCAATCCATCCATTCATTTCCCATCCACTTATCCAGATTAGAGTAGCGGGTCAATCTTACAGCCAAGAAGTTCTCTCCGAAGCAATTTCCTCCCACTTTCACCGGACGGTCCCTGAGGACTTGCGGGCCGGTTGGGAGATTTAATCCCTCTGGCGTTCATTAGGCGTGCCCCGAGGTTTCCTCCTCCTCTGAACACAGGCAGCCACAGGGCGTTGTTTATCGGAGCCACCTGGCTGCCTCCTGATACGATAACGAACAGAACATTCTCTGACTTTTTGGTGTAGTTACAGCGAATAAATATGCAAATGTAGACTGAAACTAAAACACAGTTCCTGTGGATGTGCTTGAACATGCATGTGTGCCGACTTCAACACGACAACAGTCTATTTCGGGACGTAGTGGAGTCTCGTTGCTCCAGCAGACCCGTTGCTAATCCATCTGCTAATGTAGTCAATAGCCACCCAGTCACAGATAGCAGCACCCAATTATCGTTCTCTGGGCAACACCATCATCATTTAGCTGGTGTCACATCTGTGGCAGCTTCCCAATGTTATTTGTCTCTGAGCTGAGCTGTTGGAGCAGAGAGACCGGGGGAAATTGAAAACCGCACAGGTGTGCTGCCATTGTGTGCTCGATACAGCGGACGAGGGGGGGACTCCATTTATCTTCTGAGCCCGTTAGAATTTGAGATTAGGCTCAAAGGTAAAAACCAAGCAGGTGTTCGGACACAAGAAGAGTTAGTTTCCAAAACAGCCCGTTGTTCATTTAGTAGATTTTAAGAATGTAATTACTTTCTGTGTATTTCGAAAATGTTTGCACATAACAAGTTGACTTTACCTTGGACATCAGATGGATTCTCTTGACGTTATGAGGTCACGTGATGAGTCGTTGGATCACGTATCACATGGAAATCCATCTTTTCAAGCTTCAAGTAATGTGTTTAGTATCCAGCGAGCCAACGCACGGAACGATCAGCGTCCAGTGAGGAGCTACTGGCAGCTGAGCGGGCGTGAGTGTGAGACGACACAGAGAAGCGACTGTTTGTTCATCCAATCACTGTCACTCAGAGCTTCTCCTCTCTGGGAGCCGACACCACGCTGCTGGAGACCCCAGGACGTATTTCTGGACCCAAGGGAGGCAAGGGAGGCACGGGAGAACCAGGACTGAGCGACCGTGCTGCAGTAAAATTAGAGGTTTTCTAAAAGGGACTGGTGCTTGGAACGTTTCTGTCAACAGGGACCGCCAAAATCGACACAAAATGAAAGATCCTTGTCGTAACTTTTAATAATATCTCAGCTTTAACCAATAATATGACTATTGTATGTTTGAAATCCTGTCTGTTCCTCTAGGCGTACAATGCCACTATTAATCAGACATTCTTTGCACCTGTTTGGGAAGGAGCTCCTCTGGACTCGTGTTACGTGAAAGATTCATTGCATCCCGATGACATCCACACCCCTTAAGGTCTTCCAAGCAACCAGTTGTGGTCAAAGTTGCAGCAACAACGATTTGATCCCTCACTGGGTTCAAAGCAACAAACCAGCCGGCTGTGCTCAGAGGAACACGTGACGATAAGCTGGAGGAACGGCGCCTGAGAATTCAACCCTCTCTCTGCGGAGGTGATTGATAACTTCGCCCCTCTGTTGTGCATCTCTTTCCACATCATAATTAAAATATGAAATTATAATAATGTGTCTGTTTGGGAAAAAGACCCAACAAGCTGAAGCAGCTTTAGCAGCTGAGGGGGGGGGGGGGGGGTGTTTCATGTCAACCACTGTACACATCTGTTTGGTCCGGCGGCTGCTGTGCAGAAGCCTCGGCTCCATCGTGTTGCTCCTCAGGCTGCTTGTCGGTTCCAGACATTGTGTGTGGTGGACGACCTCGGGCTTTGCTTATCACTCTGCTCTCAGCTGCTACACACAGTCCTACACGCACACACAATATACACCAATTTCATGGAGACGTGTGTACTGGTGTGTGTGTGTGGTCAGATGTTTGTGGAAGGCGATTTTTAAAGCGGCTCTCCTTTCATGTCTGTTTTTTTCTTTTCTCCTGTGGCTCCACGGAGGTCCTTGTCAGCCAGCGCTCCCTCTTCCTGCAGAGAAGTACTCCGGGTGGGTCTGCGGAGTGCAACCGTTTTCCGTTTTTCAGCTGCAGTATTGAATGTCTTCATTCAACATTTTGTTATAAGCGTTTCTTCTGCTCACCTGCGTCTCCCTTACCTTCATGCCACTGGGAGCAGAGAATCTGTTGGGGGGGGGCGTGATGACATGGGCCTGTCAATCGAAGCTGGAGCTGCATAACTGGTGGGTGGAGATGGTTTTACCACGTTTGCTTCCTGCAGACACACACACACACACACACACACGCACACACTCGCTCAGGCGTGGATGCACGGAAGCATGTACTGTGTAGGCCCTCGTGCACTCAAGTGTGAAGAAGACTCACATACATCCCTCATTCCCTCAAGTATTTTCCCAGAAACACCTTCCGGTTGGGCCGCTGAGAGATTTCACACCACACACACACACACACACACACACACACACACACACACACACACATACACATACACACACGTGCACACAAAAACAATATCACAACATACATCTTAGCTACAGCGAGCCGAGGCAGCCCCAGCCATCGGTCATCGCTCTCTAATGTTCCACCCTACTGTCATCATCCAATTACCAGCTCGCAAAGCCATGAATCAACCAATCAGCACAGGCCGGGGGCCGTCCAAATATTGCCCCGCTCCTGCTGACAGAAAAATAATCTGCACTAAAAACAAATGAGTCAAAGGGAGTCCAATAAACTCGTTGTGTCGTCTGAAACCTCAGCAGAGAAGTCGTCAGATGGAGAGATGTCTTCACAGATTCACTCAGAGAGTCTCTTTGGACTGAAACGGATGATTTTATTCATTCAACACATTCAGTAGCAATAGATCCGTTATTATTCTTTTCTGTTTTGATTTGGTGATGTGACCAACAGATAAGGTTGCCTGTGTTAATAGAGCATACAGCTTTCCTACACACATATATTTGCATTTATGTAACAAGGAGCACCAGAGGTTTAGTAGTCGTAAACATATTTACATATTATAACGTGCATAAACGAAATGTAAAGCTGTAAACACAATATATGATTGATATAGATAGTTGTGTCTTGAGCCACTTGTTGAATGTTGATTCACCTTCTAACCACCAACTCCTGATGGAAATATTTGCTTTAGCTGCTAAATGCTTCACTTTCTTCACCAGCTAAAGAAACAATGAATCGGATTTTCCTAAAAAAGTGATGTTCAGACTGATACAAGAAGAATCCCTCTCAATCATCACTGATGACCAACTGACTGTGTGCGACAGAGACTCTGCCCTCTGCCTGCTTTTTCTTGTTTTGCTGTTTTTGCTACGTTTCTGCGCTTAAACCTCGATAAATAAAATTGCTACGAGGCGCCAGATCTTAAGCACGCATCCAAGAGTAGCTAAGCTACGAAGAAACGGAGATATAGGAAGAAAGCAAAACGCCGCCAAGTGAACAAAGCTTATTTCAAAATAAGAGTGAACCAAGGTTTGGCTTTCACCGGCTGGAGAGCACCGTAATCCTACCGCAGGATTATTTTTTAACTGAAAAAACGTCGTCTGCTGATGAAAGCGTAGAGAGTGAAGCAAAACTTTAAAGCTGCCGGCCGTGAAAACCAAAACACAAGAGCTGAAAAACACTGAACAGCTTCGTAGAAATGAGGGGAACAGCCGACGAAGACATTTGACCGATTGTTAATGAAGAACATATTGGTGCAGCTTCACTTCATTGTCCCTCACTTATTGCTCACGGGCTCTTTAGAAGGTAAATCATATATATCCACATGAAAAGTGCAGATACGTTAGTCGATTGACTTTTGTAGCGATAACTAACAGGATCAACAGCGACATTAAAACAGTCCGTACATCATTTACAGTCACTACTCTTCAAAATCTACAAGGTTTTGGATTAAAAATTCGATTAATCTTGATGTCAATAAAAGATGCATATCACAGCCTTAAGTCTAATGAAAACAACTCATCCGCTCACACCACCATCTATTTTTACACGGCTCTGCTGCCAACTTGAGCGCCGTGAAATGTTTTATCTGCAGCATCATCAAGTAGTGCTCTCAGGTCCCACTTCTGCTGACGTGGCACATCACGGTGGAATTCACTCCGTAACCTTCAGGGAGACGCTTTATAAAGTCAAGAGTGTTACAGACTCTCCAGCCGGCAGCGAGCGACGCTGAGCCGCAGTCTGCGCTGAAGGTTCCTTTTATTTGACGCGATACTTTATCCCAGACGAGGGGCCTCCGCCGCCCTTCAATCACACTCTCTGGCACTTACAGAGTGCGTATTGATATGCATTCAACATCCGTCACCAGCTGTGTGGTTGGACACATTTGAAGTGCTTGACAGTTGGCAGCGAATGCTGTGTGTGTGTGTGTGTGTGTGTGTGTGTGTGTGTGTGTGTGTGTGTGTGTGTGTGTGTGTGTGTGTGTGTGTGTGTGTGTGACAGCAATAGAGGGAGAGGTCAAAGAAATGGAATCTCTAATTATGTCTTTCAAGAGCGAGACAGTTATAATAATATATTGCTCTCTGTTATTACACATGACGTTAACTTCTATCATGTGATTGGCAAGAAAATTAAGTCTTAAGCTTTTGTCCAACACACACACACACACACACACACACACACACATGTACCGTTCTCGTTTCTCTTTATTTGAGTCCATCACAATAATACTTGTATTTGAGCGACAGTCGCTGACTTAAACCACTTTCACACACAAATCCTTTGAATAACACGCGGTAACGCAACGTATCCTCACACATCCTCAGCCGCACCGCCACATTTCCGCTCATTACACGCAAACGTTTTGGCCACAAAACTACTTAGTTAAGTGAAGGAAAAACTGGAGGTCAGGGTTTAAATAATGTGAACGTTGTGTTACTGAAGTGTGGAAGTTACGTCACAAATAAATCAACGTTAACTTCTTGTTTTACACAGGAAATGGACAACGACAGCGTATAATGAAAACACGTCAAAGACACTGTATGAAAGCTGCATAACAAGCTTGTACATTACCTGCTCCTCACAACCTCTGTCTGCAGCTCCATACACATGGCTAACGACTGAATTACACCAGACCATGTCCAGATTCAAGTCAAGTCCGAACACCTCAGTTTCTCGTTGTGTTCCCAACCAACAATTATGTCATGCAACAATTGACATTGCCATGCATCTTTGCTATTTAGAGCAGTGGATTGTTTGTCTGAGTGAGCTGCACCTTCAGTCAAACAGCACTTAAATGCAGGATAAGAATGAACAGTTTGACATTTCTTCAGGGCTGACAGAGACACATCAATATATCTACTATCTGATTACAGTGATTCTGCAGTAAGAGTAGCCTTATAGTATCCATCCATCCAACGCTCCGCTCCACTGAAGACTCTTGAGAAGAGGCCAAACTTGAACCGTGCTTCTCTGTGTTGATCCACTCCAGTTTATTCCAGGTCTCGGGTCCAAAAGGAGTATAACTGCCTGACAGTTTAGACTGGAAAAGGTTGTCTGAGTGATACTCACCCATTTCTTTTCACGCTTTCTTCTACTGAGAAAGGCTGTGGTGACATGAGCTCCAGTAACCAGTCGTGCTGAAAAGCCAAAGAAAGAAAAAGAGAAGGCAAAGGGGACACGGTGACGAGGCGGACATGTCTGAAAAACACTGAAGATAAGAGAGTTCAACGGACGAATGTTAAGAGCGAGACAGTTAACACGGGACCTTCGTCCAGGAGTCCGTTGGTCACCCGACTCTTTGGAGTCACGTACGTAGTCGAGATAACATCACTCATGCTGTTCTCCTAAACCTAAAGACGGCAGCATGGGATGAGCGTTCATCGACTCGCCGTCACTGAAACACAGACCCAACAGTGACGCTCGAGGGACGAAGAACGTCGTCCTGATACAACGGCTCGATTTGTATTCGATATGATTTCTTACGAGAAGTTACTCACAAAAGGTGTAACACGCTTTACAGTAAAGACTACTTATTTAGGTTTAGGAAGACATGTGATAATAACTACAAGCTAAGTGTTCGTTACTTCAGTCTCTGAAGTTTGCAAGTTACACGACAAATAAACCGACTTGGACCTCTCGTCTGGTTTCTCCTGGTGGAGACTTCCTCCTCCTTCCTTACGTGGATGGCACATGACGTGGTTTTGTGGGATATCTTAGATCTTATCTTAATTAGTCAATTCACTCTGAATGATTTTTGGGTTTGAAAAGAATCATTGTATCTGTTTCGTTTGTTATTTACTTTTCTCAGATATAACTGATGGAAAGCACGGAAAACATCTGAAACCGAGCGCACCCCTCAGGTGAGCTCTGGTGCTATTGATCACGCAGATCATAAAGAATCTCAAAAAAGGAACATAATCTGAGAGCGCTGAAATGAACACAATGCGATGATATCAAGCAGAGAATAACCCTCCGAGGGTTAACACTTCAGAAACTTCCTGTGGAAAAAAAATCAAACCTCTGAAAAGTGACGAAACATTTCAAAACCACACAGCAAGCCCGGTTTCTGTTTGACTCGCTAGAAACTTCAAAGATGAGAGAGTAAGAAGGTACTTTACTGTCTCGGAGGGAGGTGGGGAAGATGAGGGAGGAAGAAAAGGAGGAAAATAAGTAAAAGGTCTAATTAAGCTGAAAGTGCGGGAGAAAGCGAGGGAGAAAGGAGCAGCGCAAAAACGGGAAGAAAGCACAACGGGAAGCGCGCTGAAGGAGAGAAGAGGAGGCGAATGTGTCGGAGGAGCGGTCGGGGTAAACCCTGTGGGAAGCTGATGTATCTACCTCCTCAGGCAAAGAGAGAGAGAGAGAGAGAGAGAGAGAGAGAGAGAGAGAGAGAGAGAGAGAGAGAGAGAGAGAGAGAGAGAGAGAGAGAGGGGCGGGGGAGACAAGGGAGAGAATGAAGAACAGGAGAGACAAAGAACGGGATGCATGGGACCAACAAAAAAAACTAATTCCTTGTTTTCAAATCGTTTCATATTGTGTTGGAATGAGAACATGTATAACCTAGAGGCTTGCTGTTGTAATATAATCCCTCACACACACACACACACACACACACACACACACACACACACACATATGAACATGCTCTGTGAGCGGTAGAGGAGCCGGGGAAGCCCTGCAGTTTATTGGGTCATTGTAGATTCCTCTTTGGATGAAATATGCTTTAATTTGCAAAAGCGCTGGAGGGAGAGTCGATAGCAAAAACCTCCGTGAGAGAGAGAGAGAGAGAGAGAGAGAGAGAGAGAGATGGTAGGAGAAGGGAGAGGAGGAAGAGGAAGGAGGAGAAGGGAAACAAGGAAAGGAAAGGTTGAGCGGAGGAAGGAGAGGGAGGGTGAGAGGGTGAAGCGATGGATGGAGGGAGGCTGGACAGCAAGTAGAGGTGGAGGTATGGGCTGCGAGGGCCAGGGGGGAGGATAGGAGGAAGAGAGAGGGGAAGGGAAGAGTGATCATAACTAGGGGAGGAGGAAGGGAAGGAAGGGAAGGAGGAAGTGTCAGAGAGAGGACATCATCGACATTAACTTCAAGACTGTCTTCACAAGAGAAACAACATGCAAACAACTTAAACGTCTGTAGGAGCCGCATTTGAGTTCATGACTATGTATCATCGGGTCCTTCTGGAGTTTCTTTCAGGAAAGGCTGCGAGTCTGACGTGAAGCACCCGAACTCCACACAGCAGCAAAACTATACAGGACAAAACATATCGGGGGTAAAGGAACAACCACGTTTAGAAGTTTAGCCCGTACAGTCTCCGTTGTGTGACTTCCGCTCAGGAGGCCGCCGGCAGCGTCTCGTTTCCTGCTTTTGCTTTAACCTCGACGTGTGTTCCCACTGCAGTTCAGGTCTTTGGAGACGCTGAAGGAGTGTTGCATAAATTCATTCACAAAGCATAGCATAGCATAGCATAGCATAGCATAGCATAGCATAGCATAGCATAACAGCAGATGAATTGGCGCCTCACGTCTCCAGATTTTTTTCGGCGATTGCAGTAACAAAACAATGCAAACGTTGTTTTCTGGCGACTGTGTTGTGGTACGAAGAAGAAGAGAGGGATGAAGTGAAGGGGAAGAACAACATGTTCACAACATGAAACGGTGAAACGAGAGGGAGTTAGAGAGAGCTTAGCAGGGGGTGAGAGAGGAGGGTGGGGGGTAGAGGGAGAGGGGGGTCAAGGGGAGAGAGACAGATTGGAGGGGAGAGAGAGAGAGAGAGAGAGAGAGAGAGAGAGAGAGAGTAGACGAGGAGAATCTCAAGCGCTCCACTCCTGGGTTCGGCCCGTTGTCATGGTAACAGCAGCGAGGCAAGACGAGCAGCAGACAGACTTTCTCTCTCTCTCTCTCTCTCTCTCTCTGTCTCTCTCTCTCTCTCTCTCTCTCTCTCTCTCTCTCTCTCTCTCTCTCTGTCTCTCTCTCTCTCTCTCTGAGAGATTAGTGGACAGCTGATCTCAGTCCCTGGTCGCGTCCGTCTTCTTATTCTTTTTCTTCCTGATGAAAAATGGATTGACAGCAAGGAGACCAGTGGCTACTACACACAGTGTGTGTGTGTCTGTGTGTGTGTGTGTGTGTGTGTGTGTGTGTGTGTGTGTGTGTGTGTGTGTGTGTGTGTGTGTGTGTTCATTCCTCAGGAGTTTTGAACTTGCACTGTAGGTCACCAAATATCAAGGGGTTCACAGACGACCAACCTTTTCCTTTTAAAACCTCACACTAGCATTTAAAGATGGAAGCCGCACCGTGGACACCCAGACCTCTCAGCCAGTGGGAAACCACTCGCCATCATCATCCCTACCCACGCTACCGTCTGTGTCTGTGTCTATTAACAACAATAAATGCATTTAAACTCACATGGAAGTGGCTGGAAATGTGTCGTCTGGCATTAATCTATATCTATATATATATATGTGTGTTTAAATCCTGTTGTGCACGGTCAGCAGCTGAGGAAATCATGCTTAAACATGCACATTCTATTTGTTTATCAAATAGAATGAACCGTCAGTCTAAACTGAGTCAAAGTAAACGCTGTGTCTCACTGCTGGGTGGGGAAATAAATCATTGATTTGTTCATGTTTAAGTGATGAAGCCGTCTATACCGGCCTTCCAACAGGACGGAGGGTGAAGGTGTTCCAGAGGGAGGAGGTCTGCTGGATGGATGGACGTTAAAGGCCTTTACACAGCGGAGAGATTCATTTACACATCGATACATTTGTTACCGATCAGACTTATTCAAAATGTTACACTAAAGTATACGACAACTGAAGCTTTGCAGTTCAAACCAAGATGGTGAAGACAACAGCAAAAAAAAAAAATATCCACCCAAAAAATAAAAAATAAATTATATATATATCCCGCCAAGAAAAAAAAAAGTTTTTTTTTTTCCTTTTTTTTTTTTGTAGCCGGAAAAAAGTAAAAAAAAAAAGCTAGTAAAAGAGATTAGAAGTGCGCATGCGCTTCAGTGACGATCTCCTCACAGGTCCCTTCATCCCCTCGCCAGTCTTTCCATGAAAACGACATGCAATTCTACATATTAATACTTATAATGATATATAACATCTCACATTTACAAAAGTCACCAGTAATAGTTACCTTGTGTAGAATTGCATGTCGTATTTTTTCATAATCTTTTTTTTTTTTTTTTTTTTTTAACTTTTTTCCGGAACAAATACGACATGCAAACATACGACATGCAAAACATTTCTGGGTGGATATATATATAATGTGTTTTGGGTGGATTTTATTTTTTTCGGGTGGATTTTTTATTTTATTTTGCTGGTGGAAATGGGCTTCCATACAGACCAGATCCACCACCAGGTGCAACACGGTGGACTCCGTGAAGAGGACCCGCTCGCTGTGGAGAGCTATTCTTTGTTCTAACGAAAACATGATTCCTAGGTTTAGACCCACTGGCCCTTTAATATTGTATCATTAAAGAAAATAGAATGAAATATTAAAACCCTAAACAAAATAAACCAAACTAATATGTTTTGTGATTGTATTTATGACACATTCTTCACATTGTCTGACCTGTTGACTGTATTTATAAACTCTAAATGAGTCACGACCCTGAACCATTACCTGTGCTCCTACAGCATGTCTGCTTTCATCTATTCACACAGATGTCACTCATGCTAGCATGCGTCCTGCTGCAGTCTCCATTTCAACCCTGCAAAAAAAAGGAGCCCAGTGCATTATGGTCCATGATTCAGAATAGCTGAGAGAGCTTATGGAAAGAGAGAGCATTGTAGTGCCAACAGAAATGTATCACGCGCGGTCTCAAATGCACTCCGGCGGGAGCTAAAGAGGGGAGCAGCTCAGCTGGAGATGAATGTGAGCATCATAAAAACGTCCTCAACACGGTAACAAATTACACTGCAAACGTAAAAAGTGCTACAGCAGCAGAGCTCTGTGGCAAAGTGGTGTAGTGCGACGATTAGCAGCCTGAGCCCAATCAATTAGAATTAGCTGGATTTAGTTTAACTCGCTTCAGTCCGTTTGTGTGATCTTCCCCAGTCCTGTGTTTACACATCGTTTGATCATTCGCTGGAATTACGTCAGTGGCTCCGATGTTTGACGTATGAT
The DNA here is from genome assembly GCF_910591455.1 of Pholis gunnellus. Classification (NCBI taxonomy): domain Eukaryota; kingdom Metazoa; phylum Chordata; class Actinopteri; order Perciformes; family Pholidae; genus Pholis; species Pholis gunnellus. The sequence goes on from NC_136531.1 coordinate 2,187,794, forward strand.
CATCATCATCATCATCATCACCTAGAATCTCAGTCTGTATTCGGTCTGGAAATGCGGATAAAAAAGGGTGCAGCTCTTCATCTTTTTGAAAAACAGATTTCCCACGAGACTCTCTAAACGAGGGTTCGTTTTGCGTTCATCCAGCGCAAAGCGCGGCGCTGGGCCTACCCCGGCAGCACCAGGAGGTTTGCTGATCTGATGGGGGAGTTGGGGGGGGCCAGACCTCCGGGATCAGTCCTCCCGCCGCTGGGTTTTCCACCGCCGACCGCTCTCCTCCCGGTGAGGTGAAGTATACTGGCGCGTGGCACCGGAGCGCAAGAAAGCGTTGACGCCACTTTGTTGCATTATTGTCTGAAACAACCAGATGACATAAAAACCAAACTGTGCTGTGGAGAAGCCAGAAGACAACAGAGTGTAAGCGGCAAAATGCCATGAACCGACCTCTGCAACGCCGAGGAGGGATTGTAATTATCTACAAACTCATATCTCATATTCATGGGCTTCTTTATTGCCTTTATATAAACCCTGTAAAGAAAGAAGTCGAGTATTAAATGTATTAATGCCTCGCGCTGGTTTCACTGTGCCGAGTATGAAGTAAGCTGCAGTCTCCTGGTGGGGGGTGGGGGGGGGGGATAGGAGTCGATTTCTCGTCTCGGTGTGAGATTCTGATCGAAAAGAGAGGCTTTTTGGATTCAGCACTTGAATAGCCTCTCCCCTTTATAGCCTTAGTTTTTCTTCTTTTATTGAAAACCTTTTATCTGACCTTGTTTTGAGTGTATTGTCTTTGCACGCAGAGATACGTGTCTTCCCTCTGTTTCAGAGCAACAGGTGCTGAAACACGCCTGTGTTAACTGGTGACTGTCAGCTGAGCGTGTCCGTGGTTGCATAACGTAGATAATAAACACAGATATCTTAAACTGACGGAAGGCTTTTTTTACGAGGACACTTACATGTTTTGTTGCTGTTTTCAACAGCTGCTGACAACGACGAGCGACCACGGACGGATTCAGCTGAGTCACCAGTTAACACGGTCACTCGTTAACACCAGCGGTGTCTATTGGCTGCAAGCTACTAAACCTGTTGACGACCACTGGACTGTTTGTAGCTCCCATTTTAAAAGTGATAAAGTCAAACCTCTGGGTCTCCGTCCTGGTGTTTGATGTTCTGTACATGAACTCAGATAACAGAATGGATCCTCTGGTGGCTTGTAGCTCCTAATGTCTGTCTGGTGGAACGTTACTCGCTGGCTTTCTCCACCAAATACATGAATATAACTGGACACTAAACATTGGGCTACTTGCTGATGTATTCTCCTCACTCACTGACGGCACACGGACCTGGAATGTCAATTTGTTTAGGTTGCATTCTCCATCTTTGGGGGTTTTATGTCCCTGCATAGCTCGTTGCACTCCGCCGTACATCGGTTGACAAACTGACGTACTTCATCATTGTTTACAAACTGACACAGGGTCTGTGTACCAGGATGTGCTTTGTGTATTTGGTTGAATTATGTACAGCCACTGGAGGATTCCTTTGAGAATGTCTGAAAAGTCGGGAAGAGTTTTTGTTCTGAAATAAAGTTGAGGCCGTGCAGTAATTGTAATCACTTTGTGTTGTATTGATATACAACCATATAAACCTCTCAGATACAGTATATTATTGTGAGCTATGAGGCAATAAACATCTTTGCCTCTCGCCGACAGCAGCATGTTGTTTTTCCAAACATTCTCTTTTTGGCAGGTGACCCCTGGAATAAGATTTCTTCTGACGACTACTGAATAGAGTGTCTTCCATCAGAGGGCGAACAGCAGGAAGGGTGGCTATACGGTCCTGCCTGACCCTAAACTCCATTAGTCATCCCAGGCCGATCCTCAGAACATTTTCCCACAGGCGCGCGGCGGGCCGGGCCAGATGCATCGTCGCCCCAGCAACTGGAACGTGAGCGAACTGCAGAGCATCACACGACCGATGAAGCCGGGATGTCCGAGGATGACGTCGGCGGCATCTGCGGGGCTGGAGCGGAGCGTCTGGCGGCGGGGGGAGACGAAGAAATGTCGAGAGGGATTAGGGGAGCGGAGGATGCAAAGTGCTCTGGAGAGATGGTGAGGATCGTATGTGCGGAGAGGAAAGCTTTGTGTGTCGGTGTGTAAGGGGGAGAGGGATTTCTGTCTCTTTGTCTGTCTTCACGCCTCACTGACTCCGCCACCTGCCACCTTGTTTGCAAGAGTGCGCTCATGCATGTTCATATCACTGCTGGTTTTGCTGGATGAAGTCTCTGTGGTTCATTTTATTCATGCAAAAGTGGTGCCACAGAAAGAGAGGCTCAGCACCGCCACCTCCTCCCTCTCCACCACGCTAGAGACCAGGCTTTGATGAGATCAAGCCCTGCAGGACGAGCATTTACATGTAGACCAATCAGAGTACAACTGTGTCATGTGATCAGAATAAACCCACAACATTCCTCTCTGATTTATTTCTGTGTTCATATATGTTCAGAATTATTTGATTATTTGAATACCGCTCTCCTGTCCGTGCAGTCAATGTGATGCTACAGCTAGAAGCCGTTAGCTTAGCATAAAGACGGGTGGAAACGGCTAGCTTCTCTCTGTCCAAAGGTAACAAAATCCACCGATCGACAAACTGGATCTCATGGGAAGGCATAGAAATAGAACATTTCTGCACGCAGCAAAACCGCTTCTTAACGTTTGTAAAAGCATCATGGTTGGGGTTGAAATTAGTTTGTTAACTAAGTAAAATATGACATCACTCGTATCACAAACGTCACTAACGTGATGTAAGAAGAAACACAAAACAGCAACACTTGAACAGGACAAATGATAAAAAGGACAAATGTCATTCACCTGTTTAAGGTTCAGCATTTTGTCACAGGACTCTTTGACATGTGAACTGGAGGGGTTGGGGATTGAACCGCAGGTTTTATGATCCATTCAACCTGCCGAGCAACAACCTCACAATGACAACAACGCTTCAGGAAGTCAGTGCATATAAAACGCCATAACACCTGTGATTTAACTGTGATTTTGTTCAGATTAAACACATCAGACGGGAGATGTTGTAGGAAGCATGAAAGCAAACCAAACATTACCCTGGTCCATAACATTGTGAGCATTTTCTCATAGGAATGTGTTGGATTTGGAGTACTGGACATTAGGTCTGGTTCAAACTATGTCATGTATATGTTGTATGAAATTGTTTTACACATATTGCACTTTTTGTAAATTGTTGTAAACTGTTTGGCTTTAATTTTTCTTAATTATTCTTCCTTCCAAGGGGACCGCAGATAAACAGCTCTGGCTCAACGGTTGGGTTGTTCCAGGCCTCTGTTAAATTAAACTAATAAACTAAACTAAGGGCCTGATCCAGTCCTGTAGGTCCATATATCCAACTGAGTCACCACAATGAGGACGTCAACGGCAAAGAAAGCAAAACGCTTCACTCTCAGAAAAAACGAAAGAAAGCAGAGGAACCAGGAGACGAGGGTGAAGCAGAGGAACCAGGAGACGAGAGGGAAGCGGAGGAACCAGGAGACGAGAGGGAAGCAGAGGAACCAGGAGACGAGAGGGAAGCAGAGGAACCAGGAGACGAGAGGGAAGCAGAGGAACCAGGGGACGAGAGGGAAGCAGAGGAACCAGGGGACGAGCGTGAAGCAGAGGAACCAGGAGACGAGAGGGAAGCAGAGGAACCAGGAGACGAGAGGGAAGCGGAGGAACCAGGAGACGAGAGGGAAGCGGAGGAACCAGGAGACGAGAGGGAAGCGGAGGAACCAGGAGACGAGAGGGAAGCGGAGGAACCAGGAGACGAGAGTGAAGCAGAGGAACCAGGAGACCTCAGAGGTCGGACGGACAGATCTTTAGTTGGAGACGACCGGCGGGGAGTCTGAGGTGATGAGGGCCACAACATGTGACGGCCGGCCAGTGGTTCAACATTAATTCTTCCTCTTTTAAGATTTTTAGATTTATGATTCATTTTAGCGTTACTGTTCAGATTTTACGATGCTGAACTTTTTCTTTTAGCTTTCTTTACACAGACTCGTGTTTATGTTATGTTAGTACAAACAAACTAATACTTTTTTTGGGAGTACTATCTTGGAGACCCATTGGAGTTTGGAGCGCTAGACTTCTTAAGTGTTGGCTTTTTATTTTGATTGCATATTTATTTTTTAATATTTTTAAACTAATAAATCCTTTCCCTCCCTATTAAGAATGGACAATTAAGCTGCAACTCCGGCTCTCCTGGTCGAGCACCACTCAGGTAGAAGCAGTCAGAGCAAATCACCGGCGGAGAGGCTAATCCTTGAAAACTCCAGCAGAATCGGAGTGTTTTGTATTAGACTCTCCTGCTCCGGGATTAATTTGAGGCGGAATGGAATCTGAAAATTGACTCGGTTGTTGAATACCCCCGCCTGCCTCTCAGTGCTAAATGGGTCAGGGAGAGGACACATGCTGCACTGTATGAACACACACACACCAAATCACAGCTTGACACGTCTTCTCCAGTTGTTTTTTATGGAGCGGAGAGGCCAGACTGACATGACATGTAAACAGTAATTGTAAGGAAGAAGCAGAGACTCGCTGTGAAATCGAAAGTACTTGGAACAAATTTGGACAAACAAGATGGTTTGAATGGTAGAATCTGTTTTAGTCCTTTCTTTCTCTCACAGTCTCCTTTCTTTCCATATTGATTCTCTTTACTCACATCGTGTTCCCCTGTTTTCCACCCTTTGCTTCTTTCCTGCCTCTGTGTTTTATCTTCTTTCTATTTCAGCCGTATGATTTCTTCTCTTGTGTTATTCTTTCATTTTTCTGCACGACTCTGTTTCTGTCCCCCCCCCCCTCCCTCCCTCATTTCCACCACAGCCGAGCAGAGAAGTCTCCAGAGGTCCACTCCCTCCATTTCCCAGCCCGTCACTGGTGATCAGCCTCTAGAATCTATCCAATCTACGGATCACACAGAAACTCGCCGTGACCATTTGATAATGCAGACGAGCGTGTAATGCAGACGAGGACGCACTGCTCCCATCTTCATTCCCCGCGCCTCTGAATCAGGCTTTCGCGTTCATTAGTGGCCGTTTGTTGGCAGGCTGCTGCCTCTCGGTGGCTGCTGGCGGTACGCTTGGTGCCCGTTAACAGCTGGAGTTTCGTGCTCTGTGGTGTCTCGGGGACTTTTCCATTTCCCAACTGAACCCTCCTTCCCTGATTCCACCTTCACCCCACAATCTGTTCCTCACAGCAACACCTTCTCATAGGTGTTGCTTTGGTTCTCAGCAATGATTATTGCTGTTAAAGCTGTGGTGGGCAGTATTTACCTGTACGAGGACAAGTCATTCATTTTAAACATCATCACATGTGATCCTGATGCCGTTTTTATGTAACGGCAATTCTGTGAGAATTTGTATCCTGTTTCTTTTGCAAACCCGAGGCTCCATCAAAGCCTTTGAGATGTCATATTGTGATTTGAGGCTCGAGCTCGAGCATGAACGAGCCTGAACGAGCCTGAACGAGCACGAACGAGCCTGGATCAAAGTCCACCAGGTGTCCAGAAGTTGGACGACAAAGTGCTGGTCTCCTTCTTTAAAGCCTCCTAAGCACACCCAGGTTCTTGCTGAAAGATTCATGGGAAGATCAATAACAGCTAGTTAGCTTAGTTTAGCATAAAGACATCTCTAAAGCAATGTGTAAAAAAAATCACTCGTGGTTTTACAGGTGATTCATGTTGCCGGACTATTTCTTGGCCGAGTTAAGTTGCTTCCTGGAGTCTGTGTGTTTCACTGCAATGACAAGAAGGATTTTAATTGATCAACTGTGTACAAAAGAAGTAACTTTGGTTCATTGTATATAAAGATGTCCACAGCTGGCATGACATGTGAGTAGCAGTAAACACGTTTCTACTTCTCTTCCCACATCTGTGCATCTGCCCTCTGTCACACACACACACACACACACACACACACACACACACTAACTCAGAAGAAATCATGGCCGGCTGCCCAGTCACACCTGCCATGCCTGACGTCTTTCCATTAAGTTCGGCACATGCAGGAGAGGAGAAATACCAAAGCAGAGATACAGAGCGAAAGATGCAGCAACACGGTGAGAGATGAAACAACTGAAGGCTGAAAACAGAAGATGGAAACATGGGACAAAACTTGAGGAAGAAGAAATAAGAGATTTTAAGAGCCGAAGGCTGAGGAAACAAAAACAAAAAGAGAAATTGGATCGACAGCGGCAGACATGCAGGCAGTAAAAAACGCAGATTCAGCAAACAGATCACGTATTTGCAATTTTGCTGGTATTTGACATTCCCTTCCACAAAGCGTCTTTGAACAGGGTGGAGTGCAGAGCTGACAGAGTAAATAAAACAAGAAGGCAGATGAGCAGAATCTCTCTCTCTGAAAAATAGTTAAATATTTGATGCTTTTGGAAGTTTTGTTTTCAGCTGTCAGGCCAAAAAAAAAATGACATTGAGTTTAAATTGTCTCCATCACAAATAATACCACAGATCTTACTCCAGTACATTAAGTCTGTAATTCAAGATTATTAGTGATTATTCTTCATAGAGATTGCATCATCTAAGACAATAAAAATTACAATTACAGATTACGATCGCTCTATTTTTGATCAAAAACATACTTCGGACACAAAACACCGTATTGTTGAGGGTCTCTGCCTCTCAGTGTGCGTTTGTGTGTCTCGTTCCCGTCTTACTGGGACTGTTGCAGAAACCAAGCAGCTCACAAACATGAAAAAAATGAGAAGATGTTTCAAAAAAGAGAAATGCCACCAAAGACGCGTGGGAGGAGCATTATGTACATTTCATAATCTTTTTATTCTTAACACTCTGAACCTTTGCACATCCTCTAAAATATGTCTTTGCACATTCCAGCCATGATCTTTCATATAAAACAGATATATTGTACATAGATGTTATTGTTAATGCACCAAAAACACCGAAGCAAATTCCTTGTATGTGTAAACCTACGTGGGAATTCCAGTTGCCGCTTGATACGAAAACCACAGATAAGAAACAGTTTGTGGGATGTTTGTATTCAGCTTAAAAAGAAGGATGCTTCATTCAGCTGTGAGTGTGCAATGCGTACACATAGTGTGTGTGTGGGGGGGGGGGGGGGTCCAGTTTGGGCCCTGCATGCCTACCAGCACACCAGCCAGCAATCGGCTCATCACCTCTCTGGCACATCAACCTCGGTTCTTCTGCCACTTGTCGCCTGGTCGTTGTGTCTTCTCTCAGGCCTCCAGCTCTGAAGTCTTGGAGAATAGTTTTCCTTGTGTTCTTGAAACGTGCATTGACGCTTGTTTTGTTCTTTGTGCTCCGGTATCCTCGTGGGTCCTCTCCGGCTGCCACTGTCTCGTTCCACATCATCCATCAAAGAGACAACCAGCCATCTTCTTCTTTCTTCAACCCAGCCCCAACAACAGTAGTCCTCGCAATAAACCTACAGTGACCTTTTATTAGCATCCTTGAACGTGTCCTACGTTTGGGTCCTTCCACAATCAAACCGTAACAAAACTCTGTTGTGCATTGTATTCATTATTCTTTCTTTTTTAAACTGATCTATTACATGCTCACATTGAAGTACATGGCCAAAACTAATACGGACACCTGAACATTGCACCCTTATGTGATTGTTGAACACGTCACTCACAATCCGCGAGCATTCATTCATATACTACAGTAGCACAGCCTCCACTCTTTTTTCCCAGGTCAGCCACAAGAGCTTCGGTGAAGTCCGACCCTGGTGTTCTGGCTCGCAGTCGAACCATCCGGTTTATCCCAAATGAGTTGGATTGAGTTGAGGTCGTGGCTCTATGACGGCCAGTCGAGTTCTTCCACACAATACGACAATTATGGACCCGGCTTTGAGCACAGAAGCGCTTTCATCGTGAAGCAGGAAAAGGCCTTTTCCCCAAACTCTTACCACAAAGTTAAAAGCTCACTGTTGTCCAAGATGTAATTGTATGCTCCCCTTACTTTAAATTAAGGGTACAAACCCAATTAATGCAAAACAGCTGTAGACCAGTACGTGGACGAACCTGCAACACACAGTTCTGTGAACCTTTAGGGGCGGTCTTACATGTTGCGTCTAAAAACACGTGGAAAACGCCAGCCGTGCCGCTTTCATCATTTTATCCAAGGTGCTTTGGATGGTTGTCCTAACTGTCGTGCCCCCAGAAATAAGCGCTTACAGCACATACAGCACGTCTACATTGACAGCAATGGATTTGAGAGCGCATAAAACACCACATGTGAACGACCCCTTATCCTACTAGCAGGCAGTAAAAGCTCTAGTGCTGCATGTGAGGACAGCGGGGTTGTAAAAGATTTACAGCTTGCTGTGCAGTAAATGCTGGCCCGGTTGATGCCATTGGTTTCTGGGACTTCATCATTTTTCTGATAAACTTACCAATTCACCAAATCAAGTCTTATCAAACAAGTAATTCAGTAAAATGCATCTCTTCATTCCACACATTTCTTTCTTGACTCTGGACTGAAACGTAGCTGCCTGTCCTCGCAGCCACCATCCCTTTATTCTTCCCAGGCACCCTCTCTGCCCGGCTGTCCTTTACAAGGCCCTGTCAATTTAATGTGACGGACAGAGGAGACGGCGGAGCGTCCCTCTGACAGCTGTAACACTCTCCCTCCAATTGACCCGGTCCTCTGCTACCACAGTTAGTCCCGTTTATGGACGGCCGAGGTCATAAATCTACTCAACGAGGGACGCAGGAATATCATTTTCACACACTCGGACAAGACGAGCTTCCTGTCTGTGCAGATGAATATGCAAGATGTACATACGCAGTGTATATCAAAGATTCAAGTCATTAAAGGTGCAATGTGGACGATTGCACCTTTTGCTTGATTAATATGCATAAATCTTTACCAGGTTCATTACGAGATGTTACCATATTTGATGTAAACAGATACGAGTAGTGCTTTCGACATTTTTTAACATCTTGGGTGATTTTTGGCTTTTTTTTTAGTTTGCAGTTTGTTAGTTTGCAGTTTGTTAGTTTGCAGTGCGTTAGTTTGCAGTTTGTTAGTTTGCAGTGCGTTAGTTTGCAGTGCGTTAGTTTGCAGTTTGTTAGTTTGCAGTGCGTTAGTTTGCAGTGCGTTAGTTTGCAGTGCGTTAGTTTGCAGTGCGTTAGTTTGCAGTTTGTTAGTTTGCAGTGCGTTAGTTTGCAGTTTGTTAGTTTGCAGTGCGTTAGTTTGCAGTTTGTTAGTTTGCAGTTTGTTAGTTTGCAGTTTGTTAGTTTGCAGTGCGTTAGTTTGCAGTTTGTTAGTTTGCAGTTTGTTAGTTTGCAGTTTGTTAGTTTGCAGTTTGTTAGTTTGCAGTGCGTTAGTTTGCAGTGCTTTAGTTTGCAGTTTGTTACTTTGCAGTTTGTTAGTTTGCAGTGCGTTAGTTTGCAGTTTGTTAGTTTGCAGTTTGTTAGTTTGCAGTTTGTTAGTTTGCAGTGCGTTAGTTTGCAGTTTGTTAGTTTGCAGTGCGTTAGTTTGCAGTGCGTTAGTTTGCAGTGCGTTAGTTTGCAGTGCGTTAGTTTGCAGTTTGTTACTTTGCAGTTTGTTAGTTTGCAGTGCGTTAGTTTGCAGTTTGTTAGTTTGCAGTTTGTTAGTTTGCAGTGCGTTAGTTTGCAGTTTGTTAGTTTGCAGTGCGTTAGTTTGCAGTTTGTTAGTTTGCAGTTTGTTAGTTTGCAGTGCGTTAGTTTGCAGTTTGTTAGTTTGCAGTGCGTTAGTTTGAACATAGCCGAGCAGCCATAAGAGGCTGCGTCGTCACAGTTCTGCAAAGCACTTTGGATGAAAACACATCCTCCAAATGTTCCACACAGCATGTGCAACAAATCTTCATCGGTCACACATCATCTAAACACTCTTCATCATCTTACTTTCCACTTTGAAAAGTGTGAGTATAAAAAAAAGCCACTGCTGTGTATTGATTTTACATTCACAGCGAACTGTCGGCTCGCATTCGAGCATGTTATCTTCTTTACATGACGGGTCTCGGTATTCCCGTGGCGGAGATGTGTCGGGGCAGCACACTCATTCCTGCACATTCTCAACCACTTTCCATCCATTTCACACAAGGTCGGCCCCAGACGCATTCAGCGGCGTGTCTGCATTCATCACATCTTGATTCACAGCAAACAAGCCATACCTGCGGGTCGCCGGCAGCACAGTGTGAGGTGTCATTGTGAGATTTGTATTCCCGCCCTGGTCCAGATTTCTCCTTTCGCCTGCAAAAATGTGAGCTGGTTTTACTCTCCATGGAGAGGAGCAGCTTTCCTGGTGTTAATTCAGGCCACGTAGGTGCAGACTCTGGGTAGTTCTTATCATTGTTAAATATTTTGGTGATCACACAAATAAGTACAACTTTATTTCCCTGTTTTCTTGGTTCTGAACAGCACTAACCCTGCGGTTGGCATGGCGGGGTGCAGGTTTCAGTCGTCTCCGTCGTGATCTTCTTCAGTGGTTTGTTGTTTTTAATTTCAAGGTGACAAATGAATGCAACTGATGAGTTCATTCTACTTTTCAGCCGTGGCCTTGGAGGAGCCGGCGCGGCGATTATGGACAAAGTAAACAGAGAGGCAGATGGAGGGGTGGAGGAGGAAGGGAGGAAGTGAGAAAAGGGAGGGAGGGAGGGAGGGAGGGAGGACAGGAGGTTTGGATAAGGAGGGCGATGTTGGTCAGAATGGTTCATTGTGTGCAGACTTCATCGGCACAAGGACACCGTCCCCTTCATGAACACACACACACACACACACACACACAAGGCCAAACACAACACAAATCAATGAAAACTCAAATAAAGTATCATGAACTAAAAGACACGTTTTGGGCGGCCCGGCTACGTGTTTGCTGCTTTATTAATGCTCTGGGTGACGTATAGAGCACCTTAAAGATCTTGGCATAAAGGAATAGTGAAACAAACTAAATATGAATCAAAATGTAATCGAGTCAATGAAGATAGAAATTTGTGTACATTTTACAAAATATGTACAAATTCATTTTATTTTTGTCAACAAATCAACTCAATGAAATCCCAGTGAAGATCACTAGTCCTGCGTTGTCTTAAGTGCCTCCCTCCCACAGAGAAAATCCTCCAAACATTCAGCAGTAAAGATGCAAAACGTTAACATGTTCTCCATGTTATCGTCAGTTTGTAGCAGACGGGTGAAGAAGAGAAAACCCGGCTCAGTTCATCCTCAAGATCCTGTTCATATTTTCTGGGTCCACGAGTTCCCATCTGTTCTCTCTTATAAGCAGGTACAGAAAACGGTGCTCGGTCTTCCGAGGCTTCACTTCTTCTTTCTGTTTCTCCGGTTCTTCTGGTGACTGCATCTCAAACTGTTCCATCAAATTAGATCCATCTGTTTTCTCCTCATGCAAGACAATACACAGGAGAAGTACTCTACAGTACAGGACTACCCGTCTTGTCCCAATGTGTGTGTTTGGAAGTCTTCTATGAGGAGTTCAAGGACACCAGCTGGTGAAAGGATACAGCATGCAGTGGACGGTCTTAAACCTGTAGAGGACAGAAGAGGTTAACAACGACTCAGAGGCAAGTTTGACTTTACAACTTGACTTTTATGCCGTTTATATGTTAATATATTTGTTTGCATATTCCTCAAACACCTACTGTACATGTATACAAGGTTGGCTGGTTATGTAAACAAATGTTTCATTTTGCTTAACTCACCAAAACAGGGTAGCATACATTACAGCTTGGTAATAACATGGTAATAGTGGGTTTAATAGCTTCATTGTAAAGAGGTAACGATGAAGTGACATAATGTAATAAACAGGTAATAGCTTGGTATTAGCATTGGGTAGATATGGGTATTATTAGACTTAAATGTATGTATTAAGTAGGGTAATAAGTAATAATAATACCATTACAATTACATAGTCAGCCTCTTAAGAGGCCACCAGGAAGTCCTAGAGTAGCCTCCAGGTTTGTTAGTTAGTGTCCTGGCTATGATATCTGTAACAAAAGAAGCTCAACCCTTCTTGTACACATTGACAGAGATTTGAACCCGTTTTATTGACGCTGAGCAGCTTTGTTTCTGCCGGGCAGGCGGACATTTGACCGGCTCTTTTAAAGCGATGCGGAGAGTAGCTCCGTGTGGCACCATGTGGATGGAAGCAAATAAATAGGAGCTCACTGCTTGTGGTGGAATGTTCTTACAGCCGCTGATGGCGAGGAGCCGGGAAAGACAAACACGCCTGTTGTGTCACATCAAATAGCTTTTTATCTCTGACTGAACGGAGACGGTGATGAACTGGAGCTGAAGCGGCGTCGCGTCTTCCGGGGTCGGATCGGGGATTTCTAAGAGTAGCTCGAAGCGTCTTGTCATAAAGAAGAACTATTGATGCAATGAACAGGAAATCAGTCTGAAATAATATGTTGTGATAATATGTGCTTGTGCTTTATACTTGATTTCTTGATTAGAGGTTTTAAGAGTTTATTTCCACATTTAGAAATTCGAGATCTTTTTTTAGTCCACACCACAGTCTTTGGCACAACAACTCCTCGTCTATATGATGTGAAACACTTCATAAATAAACGAGCAGTTGTGTAGATTATAATCATCCCTCAGGATCATATTATTTTGGTGGGACCTGAGTTTATTTTTGCAGTTCCACCATCACGTCAAAGTTCCCCTTGACTAACACTTTGCTCTGTGAAATAATGTCCAGAATTCCACAAAATATGTTGTGGACATTCACGGCTCAGAGAGGAAGAATCCTCTAGCCCCGCCCTAAAGCATCCCCTGCTTTATGGTCTGTTTGACTCTAAATGGACCATCATTTACTAAATGAACATCATGCTGTATTGAAGAAGACTTGAAACTAGAGATTGAGACCATGAACTCATGTTTACAATGTTTACTGAGGTAATAAATCAAGAGAGAAGTAGAGTCATTTTCTCATAGACTTCTATACAACCAGAGGAGTCGCCCCCTGGTGGACACTAGAGAGAATGCAGCTTTAACACGTGAAGCTTTGGCTTCACTCGTCTGGCAGCGACAGACAAACCTGGAGGGGTCGTCCTCCTTCGAAAATCTTCCTTTCACCTCGATGCTGTTCATCTTGTTCTCAAACATCCCATAGCTCAGAGTCACCTGCAGTGGAGAAAACACACACACATACATGTAAGAAGAAGTGCATGTGTGTGTGTGTGTGTGTGTGTGTGTGTTGGGGGGGGGGGGGGGGGGGGGCTACCTGGTGTGGGATGCTTCTGTGGCTGATGAGCAGCAGGTTCTCCAGGTGTGAGTGGAACAAAGGACAGTGGACCATGGAGACGCCGAGCCTCTTCTCCACGATGAAGCCCACCGTGCAGTCGTCAGGGAGACGGATCGTCGCCGACGTCTGCTCGAACCGGGAGCCGCTGAAACACACACACACACACACACATCATATTAGTTACTGCAGATTTACAGTTGACAGAACACAGACGACTGAAGACATGTTTGTGTGCTGTGCCTTTAAATTCTATTAGTTTTCTGAGACATTTACTAAAAGAAAAACCGATAAAAACTTTCAACCTAAAAAGGACAATGTTGCAGATTTTGCATGTTTTGGCCCATTAACTACTTATTGCATGTACTTTACTGCTGACCTTCTCCAAAGAACGCTGTAAACTCTCAGATTGATTCCCTACCTTCGAGCCCCGGGCAGCCATTAGTCTCAGCTGTTTGAGAGCAGCATAAATACAAACTTGCAGAGACCTGAAACTTACTTTAGATTGGTGATTCATCACTGTGAACATTTACTCTGCTGTATTTTATTATTTTTTTGCTGCTGGCAAAAGTGTTTGCATGAAACTGTGACTTTGAGCGTTTTGCCACTAAAACAGCAAACTTGCAAGAGGCCATCGGAGTCACATGATGTATTATATGAGATATCTATTTAAGTCTCTCAAATCCCAAATGATAGAGTCTCAGCTGCATTACATCATTCTGATTTGGGGTTTTGTGGCCTTTACACTTCCTGGTTCGTGACGACATGGATCGGATATCTACGAATCGCAGGGTATTCATTTCGCTACAACTTATAAAATAAACTGCACTTTTCAAATCAGATGCAAACACTTGTTTTTAATTGTGTGTCTCCGACTTTGACAAATCCAAACGAATCATTCGGTTCCCACGAAGGCAACGTGCACACGTGCACGTGGGAGCTTTGAGTTCATACCTGGCCCATGGAGCCATCTTCTCCGCCAGCCGCCGGCTCAGACAGAACCCTGCTCCTCCGGTGGCGAACCAGAACCGCACCTCCCTCTGAGTCACAAAACACAAACACGCAAGATGTTTAAATAAAGGCATCAAGCCGGACTGACCTTCGAGTGCAGAGCTTATCCCGTTTCCTCTCTGCGTCTGTTTATCGTGACAAAGTGACGCAGTGTCTCTTAGCTCTGACAAACAAACAATGTCTGTAACAGAGAAGAAGAAAACAGAAGGAGCGCTTTACTCGCTGACCCTAAATAATAATAATACTTTATTTCCGCTCTCCTGTCGGGTTCCCTTCAGGCTCACGTTGATCGTTCGCTCTTTTCCAAAACCACCTGATATGAATTGCATTTTCTGTATCTGCTGACTCAGGACATTTCTCCAGCTGATGCTGTTTGTTTGTTTGTTACTTCCTGTTTGTTTGTTACTTCCTGTTTGTTTGTTACTTCCTGTTTGTTTGTTATGAATCGGTTTCGGAGTCATCAGTGGGTTGTGTTTGTTGTTGTTTGCTCTGCGCTGCGTGTCTTCGGCCTTCCTTCTCATCTCTCTTCTGACTTTACTTATCAGTGTTTATTTATTCCGTTTGTTGTCACTCTACCAATTGTCCTTTTCTGTTTCCTTTTTTCCTGACATTTCCTTTGGTTCTGTTCTTTTCTTCCATCGTTTCCTTTCCTTGCCCTCTTTATTTCCTGCCTCGATGTTTGCACTTCTCTGTCACGTTTCCCATTCATCCTCCTCCGTTTGATTTCTTTCGTATCCTTTTCATTCCAGAGGATCTTTCTGTTTCCTTCCTCCTTGTGTTAAAGGCTATTCCTTTCCTTTCCTTTAATTTACTTTCCTCCCTTTTCTTTTCTATGTATTTCATTTTGGCTCTAAAGCTTTAAGCTCCTTTTTGTAATTATTTATTTTCCTACTCTCTCCCTTTCTTTCCATTGCTTTCCTTTCTTTTGCCTCCTTCTTTCTCTCATCCACCTCTCAGGCTCACAATAGTGACAGGAAATGGAAAAACACACTTAGCAAGAAGTGAGAAAATGAATGGAGGAGGCAGAGAGGGAGCTCGACATTCGTTTTATTCTGTTTTCTCCATCACACATCCATCCCTGGTGAAGGATGGAGATGATGAAAAATACGAGGAGAGAAAAGTGAAAGAGAGCAACGGGAAGAGAAGGAAGGGAAGAGAGAGAGAGAGAGAGAGAGAGAGAGAACAGCGTGAGGAAGCAAAGATAAATAAAAATTTCTCAATTTCTCAGTGTAAATGGGCTCAATCAGAGTGGAGAATGTGACACAAGGAGATGGAGAGTAGTTCCAAGAAATGAGAGGGAGCGAGAGAGAGAGAGAGAGAGAGAGAGAGAGAGAGAGAGAGAGAGAGAGAGAGAGAGAGAGAGAGTGGCATGCTATTCAGAGAATCAGGGTGCACTTTTACTCAATGGGAGCATTAATTCTACTGTAGAGTATGACACACACACACACACACACACAGTGAATAACTGCATGTGTGTTCCAAAAACAACCTATCGACCTCCAGCAGTTTGACAACCTCCCAACCCACAGTGAGTCTTCCTCGTGTGTGTGTGTGTGTGTGTGTGTGTGTGTGTGTGTGTGTGTGTGTGTGTGTGTGTGTGTGTGTGTGCGTGTTTTACCACCAATCAATATCTCCAACGAGACACTAATCACTCATTGATCCACTGGAATCTGGAAATCCTTCCCATGGGAACAAAAGCCACGGTGCCTCACGTTTCCTGTACTTCAATCCATCCATTATCCTCATCCATCATCCTCCATTCATTCATTCATCCATTCATTCATCCATCCATCATCCATCTATCCATCCATTCATCATCCTCATCCATCATCCTCCATTCATCCATTCATCCATTCATTCATCCATCCATCCATCCATCATCCTCCATCCATTCATCCATCTATCCATCACCCTCCATTCATCCATCATCCTCATCCATTCATCCATCCATCCATCACCCTCCATTCATCCATCATCCTCATCCATTCATCCATCCATCCATCACCCTCCATTCATCCATCCATCATCCTCCATCCATTCATCCATCCATCCATCACCCTCCATTCATCCATCATCCTCATCCATCATCCTCCATTCATCCATTCATCCATTCATTCATCCATCCATCATCCATCTATCCATCCATCCATCCATCACCCTCCATCCATCCATCACCCTCCATCCATCCATCCATCCATCCATCCATCCATCCATCCATCCATCCATCCATCCATCCAGCGTAAAGCACAGGATGGAGCGACGGTGCCCTTGTGGAAGGGGAGGAGAATGCAGCCAGAGGACGGCCCAGTGTCCTCGTGTGCCTGAAAAGTATCTGTGTAACTTCACATAATCTTCTTTTTGTTTGAAATAGCACTGAAGCTGCCGTTTTCTTTAATGCACCTAATTCACCCGTTTCCTGCTCTATCCTACAAAGCTTAGTTCTAGTTTGTTGTTATATTAACAGTTATATTAACTTTTATGTTGCGCTCCAACGACGGGCGCTTGAACATGCTTCAGAAACCTGTAAAGTGGCCAACAGGTGAAGGTTGAGATCCTTTCTCAAAATGCCCAGTGACCCTTGAACTCTTAGAGGATTTTAAATGCCGGATCTTTCTCATACTGGGTCAAAGAGTTACAAAATGTAAATGGCAGCAGTTTGGTTTGGAGTCTATTTATTTCCACAGTGCAGCGTCAGAAAAGAAAGAACAAAATGCCAAAAGAGAAGAAAGGGAACAAAGAAAGATGGAAGGAAGAAAGAATGCAAATAAAAATGTGAGCAAAGGATAGAAAAAGAGACGTATTTGTGAGGACCAGTGAGTGAATAACACGGCAGGTCTGCCGAGGCGGGAGAGGAGAAATAAATAATCGGTGAACAGAAAGAAGAGCGAAGGAAGGGATTCAAGATGGAAAAAAGGAGGTAAAGAATCTCGGGAGGCCGGACAGCAAGAAAACATAAATCTGTTACGTTAAATAAAGTAATGTATCTCAGAGGGGTCACCCTGCCTCACGGAGTTATCGGTCCACATAAATTAAATTGGGTATTGGTTTCAGAGGAGTTTTAGTGTGATGTGGTACCAAAGCTGTTTCAGAGGCTTTTCCAATCCTGGGGAACAAGCTCTGGGGAAACATCGAGGCATCTGCTATCCTTGTAAGCAGTAGGCGATTTGATAGTGAAATTACCAAAATGCTTGCCCTTTTGTAACCTGCCATCCCCTCCCTCTCCATCCCCCGAGCAGCAGAGAGAGTGAACGGGCGGAGTATGTTCGGCTATAGTCTGCTTGACTCATCGATCTTTTTATCTGACTCATTGTGTGAGTTAGAAGCTGTGGCTCTGAAATATCAGGAGCCTAAAGGATTTTACACACCAGGGGGCGGAACAGATGTACGACACGATAATGTGTAGCGCTCCCCTGCGACCTTAATATGTCTAGGGCTTTTATTGTGAAAGGTAAGAACAAAAGGAGCGGATCTTGTACGCGCTGCCTTTTGTCAAGGTTGGAAGGAGTCAGAGTTGCCGTTTAATAATCCTCATAACCATCGGCACAACTCAACTCAACGTGCAATCCGGGTCCGTCCCCGGTTAAAAATGAACAAAGTGCCTCCTGCTTGTGAGTCCTGCTGTGACCACAACTAGCTAACTGATGAGGTCGTGCAAAACACCTTCTACCTCCGACCAATGTTCACGGCTACAAACAAACACACGGTGGAGGTGTTTTACAGCAACGCTCATTGGAAGCCTGTATTTAGCATAGCTCCGCCCCCAGTTTTAGTGCGACAAGAATTTAAATCCCTCAAGCGATCCAAAAGCTCCTCTTTGGTTAAATCTGTAAACTCTGTAGTAAGCGTACCGTCGCGTTGCCCTCCAGCAGTTCGTGAGCGTTGATGGGCTTGTCCAGGCTCGGTTTGCCCACGTAGATGTCGCCGTCCTGGGGGAAGGCCGAGAGGAGGGAGAGGAGGGCCTCCGGGTTCACGTAGTTATCATCGTCCACGTGACAAAACCACCTGAGGAAAAAGATGCAGTTATAATATAACAAGATTAACAAAACCCCTTTAAAGCTGACTCAACCCTGAACAAACTAAAGAGGAGAGGAGGATAGATGTGGTCGAGCATAGATCACCACGAGATGACAATGTGGAAAAGCATACTTTGTGTTTGTGCATCAGCATCTAATTTCATCCTGAAACGCTCCGAGTGAGATATGTGGAAGTTAACGGCCGGGTAGACCTGCTGGGGGGGGCCGGGGCAAAATTAGCAGCAGGGCCCCCTTACCCAGCATTCCGCTCACTGTCATTGTAATTATGATTGTGTGTGTGGTGCATCCTGCTTGATTCTGTGACTTTGCCTGGTTGGTAATCTCACTGGGCTCGTCCACAAGCCCGTCTGCATCGCATCAGAGGGCGAGTACGGTTCAAGTCCAAAGTGTGTGGCGAAGCAATGTGCTACTTAAGACCAAGTGACACTCAATCTTCTTCAAGGACCAAGAGATGAAGGCCAATTCTAAAAATCATCACCATGTCCCTTTTTTTCTTCACTTGAGCCTTGAGGTCGGGGACATGATGGAGCATCAGTGAGACGGCTGTGGGACTTCCAGAGGACAGTTAGCCGGCCCGTCTGCGGTCCATCGGACGCAGGACACGGTCACGTTTACGTCGAATTTTGTGAAAAGCGTCACTGGGAGTTTGATAGTTAAACCAATGTAATACGTAAAAGCGAATACATCTGGTAATGCACACATAAATCAGTCAGTTATATCACTAGACAGCGACCATTAGGTTGTTTAATCAAGTGTATATTAATTTGCTCTTTTTTGGGGGAACCTAAAACTAACAGCCTGCGCTCTTAATGGAATAATCATTTCAACGTCTAACTGGTGATCATCCTCTCAGGGTCACTGAGAGTCACAGTTCCTGAACATTGACAGGGAAGATGTGGAAGTGAAGTGATTGTGATGTGTTTGGTGAGAGGGAGAAGTGGACAGACACGAGTGTTTGTTTTTATAGTATTGATCAGTTTTTACTGTGTTTTTTTAATGTTTTCTGCTTTAGTATGTCTCAACACAAGAAGATATGTAAATTAGGAACTGTTAAAAAAAAAAAGAAAGAATCCTCAAACAACTCATCGGCCATCCAAACATCGGAACATCGTCTTTCGAACCCGTCATTCTCTGCTGAAGGATTGACAGGATTCACATGTGACAGGAATGACTCTTCACATTATACTGTACATGTGAATGACTCTATGACATCATCGTGTTCTATTCCGTTGACAGAATGTGACCCGTCAAAGGAATAGAACACGATGATGTCATAGAGTCATAGAGTTCTGTCAGAACAGACCAGCCCCTCAGTGAGACCACACAGACCACCAGTTTTCATCGCTTCTACTTTTTAGTATTTTTGTTTCCTCATCATGTGGATTATTACGGATTAATTGTGAGCGTGGATCGAGGTGCTAGTAACTTCCGACCTGCTCGCCATCGAGGGAGCGGCGTCCGCGGCCTTTGGGCGAGCCATAATAAAGCCACCCAGAGGTGAAGAGGACATGAGAAGACCCGCTTCTAGTTTTCATCGCTTCTATTTTTGTTTCCTCATCATGTGGATTATTATGGATTAATTGCTTCTACTTTTGTTTCCTCATCATGTGGATTATTATGGATTAATTGCTTCTACTTTTGTTTCCTCATCATGTGGATTATTATGGATTAATTGCTTCTACTTTTGTTTCCTTATCATGTGGATTATTATGGATTAATTGCTTCTACTTTTGTTTCCTCATCATGTGGATTATTACGGATTAATTGCTTCTACTTTTGTTTCCTCATCATGTGGATTATTATGGATTAATTGCTTCTATTTTTGTTTCCTTATTATGTGGATTATTATGGATTAATTGCTTCTATTTTTGTTTCCTTATTATGTGGATTATTATGGATTAATTGCTTCTACTTTTGTTTCCTTATCATGTGGATTATTATGGATTAATTGCTTCTACTTTTGTTTCCTTATCATGTGGATTATTATGGATTAATTGCTTCTACTTTTGTTTCCTCATCATGTGGATTATTACGGATTAATTGCTTCTACTTTTGTTTCCTCATCATGTGGATTATTATGGATTAATTGTGAGCGTGGCTCGAGGTGCTAGTAACTTCCGACCTGCTCGCCATCGAGGGAGCAGCGTCCGCGGCCTTTGGGCGAGCCATAATAAAGCCACCCAGAGGTGAAGACTGGACATGATGTTCAAACCAAAATGCACTTTTGGAGCAACAATCAGAGTCCAAATGACAAAGCTGTCGGTACCAAACTGAAGTGCTGTCTTGTTCCCTCTGCCGTCCTAGTGGCTGCCCGACAACGTGACAGGCTTCCTTCCAAACCAAACAGCTTCACTTCCTCTTTCAGTCCAAATAACAAAGTGGGTCCTGGAACCAAACGGGAACGCTCTTTCATTTTCTCTGCCATTTTAATGACAAGACAGCAGTGGAAAGCCTTCGTCACACACCGAACACAAGCTGCTGAGTCTCATTGAATTTTCCAAAAATTCAAGACAAACAACACATTCTTCAGCGTCGGCCGACAGCATAATGAGTTGAAACCATGATTATGATTATGGTGAAGCTAACGATCTCCACCATCTTCTGAGAACAACATTTCTGCTAAATAAAAGCTAAATGCTCCAGTATATATATGTCTGTCTGGTGTTTGGTGTAAACTCTGTTTGTAAAGAGAGCGGAGGAGGAGGCCTGAAGAAGACACTTTGCATAGAGGGCAAAGGTCAACACTTACAGTATACAGCCTCAGATTTCCCCACGGAGATCATTAAAGTTTGTAATCTTTACTGGGATCTTTAAATCCCGCGTGGGAACGGATGACAGACGGACCTCGATGCGTCTCACCTCT
Organism: Pholis gunnellus; assembly: GCF_910591455.1. Taxonomy (NCBI): domain Eukaryota; kingdom Metazoa; phylum Chordata; class Actinopteri; order Perciformes; family Pholidae; genus Pholis; species Pholis gunnellus. The sequence goes on from NC_136531.1 coordinate 2,208,974, forward strand.
TGTCGGAGGCCATGAACCCGTCGTACTCGGCGGACATCTTGCAGGACAGAGCCTGCTGGCTGTGATCGGACTGGCAGCCCGTGACCACCACGTTGTGACCTGGACAGAGAGACGGAGAGGTTTCTCACATGAATATACTGTCGACATTGACGATTACGTTGTGCGGTACATTTTCTGACCAAATTAATATAATTAGGATAAGTACAAATTGTTTTTTTTTTAATTGCAAAAGATGATACAATATGCTGACAAGGAGAAAGAGAGAGGAACTAGACTTAACTGTGAAAAACTGACTAAAAGAATACAAAGCATGAGGGCCCGTACCGTCGGCCGCACAGTAAGCAGATCTAAATCTAGATTTGAGACTTCAAAGAGATCAGGATGGCTGCTCACCGTCTGACTGTAAGTCCTCATCCTCCACGTCTGTGAAGATGAACGTCTACACAAAAACAGAAAACAAAGAGAAAGAAAGCGATTTAAATACATCGGCTTTGATTATATCACAGCACCTTCATTAAGGACTCAACACACACACACACACACACACACACACACACAGAACCAATATTGTTTTGAATGGAGCAAATTCAATGTGACGAAAACAAGGCTGCCCACTGTGAGCTATAAGAACGAGCTCACACACACACACACACACACACACACACACACATTTATGGTCCAGAGTGGTCCGGAGAGAACTATATGGCAGATTTAATTTGGTCTTTGGCAGATATACGACTCAAATAAGTCTCAAAAAACACACTTATAAGGACCTTGGTGTTACCACTCTCACAGCCTGTTCTTACAGACAAACAGACGGACGGACGGACGGACGGATAGATGGATAGATAGATAGATGGATGGATGGATGGACGGATAGATGGGTGGATGGATAGATAGGTGGATGGATAGTACAACACTGATCTCTGGTGGTGTACGACTGTAAAAACACTCAGCTCTCTGGCTGCAGCTTCAATTTATTTATAATAAAAATAAAAAAACAAGTCAAAGTTTATAGTTTGTCTATCCAAAGTCCAAAAACTACAAACCATTATAAAACACTTTTACCAGACAAAGTAAATGATATAGATAGTTGTATAAATATGTAACATATGACTACTAGACATTGTGAGGGACATTGAGCCCCTCGCGGTTCATTCGACTTCCTTCGCCAGACGAGCTCTAAAATACCTCAGAGCGGGACAAATCACCCGTTAGATAAGTTAAGCACAAACCGTTACTCGTGTTTTATTCAACTCCTGGAAAGGTAGTAATGCGTCTTTCTGGGTTTCGGCTTGTATATAAGAACACTCAAAAATGCTTCAGGCATACATTTAAAAGCACTCTAGCTGAGCCCGGTCTGAGTGACTCCAACATACGGGCCTGTGTCATGTTCATGACAGGAAGAAGGAGAGTAATGGAGCAAAGAAAGGACACCAACTACATCCTGCATGTGACTATCAACTGCCTTTGTTGTAATGGCAAGAAACTTTGAATAAAAATACAATAACGTTTTCCAAAAGGCTGCTATCTGTCGAGTGAAGTACGGGGCAACTTTGGTATTTTTACAACCCCGGACTCTATTTTGAAACTGGTCCAGTATTGACGGAGTATTGATGGAGGATCACAATGTCACAATGTACTTCCAGTAAAAGGGCTTAACTTTGCCACTGACAGGCTCAGATTGTTATTGTCTGCCAACACTGTGGAAAGGACCCGACAGAGAAATGAAATGTTTTTATTTGGCAGAAACAAGCACTCGTGGAAGAACATCGACAGTGAGGAGCTGCCCCGATACGAGGACATCGCAGCCCGTAGAGTGGAGGCCGTCTGCAGCGTTAGACTCCAAAACATCGCAAAAGGAGTTAGAAAGTATCCAATGTGACCCTTTAACAATTGAAAAATGTTTCTTTTGGTGTTTGAAGAAACAAAGAAAATCGTGTGGAGGTGAGGTCAAAACAGAAAGAAAGACGGGTCATTTGGAAATGTTACGTAGAAACAGTGTGTGATTATGAGAGAAAAGAGTAAACGTAACAGCATTACGTTAAAGAAAATAATAATAATAATAATAAATGCAGAAAAAATAAGATTTCTTATGATCTTATGAAAATATTGTATTTGTATGCAGTGCAGTTACAAATGGCAGGGAAACTAAAAGATGTGACAAAAGGCAGAGGAGTGTGTGTGTGTGTGTGTGTGTGTGTGTGTGTGTGTGTGTGTGTGTGTGTGTGTGTGTGTGTGTGTGTGTGTGTGTGTGTGCGTAGTGAGAGAGAAGCTTTCCAGAGCTTCCAGCTAATGATTAATACGATGTCATCCAGTAATACCGTTTCAAAAAGAAAGTGGTCTGTTATTTCGTATGGATGACAGAAATATTTCTGATTTCATAAACGTTTGACGGATAAAGAGTTCAGACAGAGGACTGTGGACAGAGAGGGTTCTGCAGCCGTCCAGTGGAGGGCGACAGAGCTCCTGTCTCATCCAGATGTGTTTGGGGTTGTTCTTGTCCTCCATCCTTTGTGAGGCTCGTGAGTTTTAAACCTTGAGAGTGAGGACTTTTGGCCCGTGTTTTAGGGTTACGGTTTGGGTAAGGGCAATAGCATGGGAGTAGCACTGATATGGGGACAAACACCTGTTCACACACTCACATTGTGGGGACTTCCTGTCCATCAGGGGACAAGAAAAACACAACCTTCCCCACGAGCTTAAAGCGGACATATAAAGAAAGCTAGTGCTTGTCCAGCAAAGGTGTGCCATACTTTCCTCGCAAGCAAGTTATATTCAGCTCAAAAAAATTCAACATCACATCCTACTCTCATTTGCACTGGTCCAAAAAATGTAAATGCTGAATTGCCGATTTGAATTGCCAAGTTTCGCTTGCATAATTTCGTCGGACCAAATTGAAAGCAGGCACTCGTTTTGTCTCCATCCACAAGTGTCTTGAATATCCATTCTGACAGGCTTTCTTGATGCTTTTTTGCAAGCAGCTTAGCTCGCTAACTGGCTAATGGCTGCTTCCTCCTTGGTTTGGTCAGGCACAATTACGTATTTCCTCCCATGTAGTTGTTATATGTCGATTGTAAACACAATTGCATTCCCACTTGTGTTCAATGTGGTCACAAAGCGTCCCCGACCGACTCCAGAGGTACAGTCATAGTCATGTTCTCATTTTGGATGCATTTACACCTGTACTTTTATGTAGTTAAAAACTGTTTAAGTCTTACTTTGGACAGAGGAGCCAGTCTAGCTGTTTGCCCCTGTATCCAGTATTTTTGCTAAGCTAGGCTAATCGCTTCCTGGCTCTGCCTCATACCCAACGAACAGATATAAGATTGTTATGAAGCAAATCAGATTATTTCCCAAAAATTTCAAACTTTTAACATAACGTAAATAAGATTATAAAAATCACAGATTCATAAACTAAAAAACACCTCAATTCAGTCACACAGATTTTCTCCAAACTCACTTACCAAAACTTTAAACTTTTAAGAATTGACACATGCTTTTTAACTCACGGTGGACTTTCACATTCAATATATCACTGCCTCACCAGAGTTGCTCCTCTGAGACCAAACCCAACATTTCATAAGACAGCCCAGCGAGTAGAGCAATAACACTGAATATCAACAGCCAGAGAGACGATATGGTTCTGTGCTTAAAAGGTTCCAAAATGTAAAAAGTGAAGTTACATGTCATTGTGATTATGAAGCACGTCTAAGTGCTATATAAATACTGTGAAAGTATCAACATGCTCAATCCATGGAGAAATACACGCAGCCCGTTTTCTGTGCATTTTAACGAGCCATCCACCGACATTCATAGTTCCCAGAAAACGAACCCTCGTGACTTTAGTGATCCTCTGACTTTGCCTCTACAGCCACACCATCGAGGAGAAATTTCAATGACCCCAATGCTTTTTGTCTATGACCAGACGGCAACCTCAGGTTCTGTCGAGCGAAGCCAATACGTAAGTGTCTTAAAACTTGCATTCTCTCTACTGACCACCAGGGGGTGACTCCTCTGGTTGTATAGAAGTCTATGAGAAAATGACTCTACTTCTCTCTTGATTTATTACCTCAGTAAACATTGTAAACATGAGTTTATGGTCTCAATCTCTAGTTTCAAGTCTTCTTCAATACAGCATGATGTTCATTTAGTAAATGATGGCCCATTTAGAGTCAAACAGACCATAAAGCAGGGTACGCTTTAGGGGCGGGGCTAGTGTGATTGACAGGTCGCTACAGCTGCCAGAGACGTATCTGACCTCTCTACGTCACTCCTTCGCATTCTAAATATGATAACTTCAGTTTATCGGTGTCAAAAGACAACAACATGAAGACAGCCGTAATTACAGATGGATACGGCGAAATCGCCGAACTTCCAGGCTTCAAAATATCCGTCCACAAACCAATGGGTGACGTCATGATGAATACGTCCACTTCTTACCTACAGCCTATGTTTACGACCAAACACCGGAAAAATTTATCTCATCGGCCTCAGCTGCACTTTCTGTTTTGTGCTAAAAAAAAGCACGCAAGGCTAAGATGGTGAATATGGTAAATATGATACTCATACAGAGGCCCTAGATCATGTTGGGGACCAAACAGTTGGGAATAGTTTCTGTCGCAACGTTGCCGTTTCCGGTGCTAACCAGATCAGCTATTTAGCAACAGTAGCTGCCGAGCTGGTTAGAAACGACTTTTCACCCTAATACAGACAAAACCTTGTGATGTGTGTGGGTGTGTGTGGGTGTGAATGTGTGTGTGTAATCTGCCTCTCCACTTCCTGTTCTGTGACCAGCTTCCGTTTCAGTATTGTTAACAGAGTCGCAACACGGCGGCTGCTTCCCCTCGGTCCAGACAACCTGCCTGCACAGCTTCCTGTTTCTGTGTGTGTGTGTGCTGTTTCTATACTTGCATCTTTGTGTGTGCAAGTATATATATACAGTATATACATGCGCATATAAATATAAAAAGACAACACAATACATATGTACAGTATATATTGTTTATATATATATATATTACACGATAAAAACAATGTTGCGTTTTTGCAGTGAGAGAGAGGAATTCACCGTTTGCATCTTCCTCTCTTTCACTCTCAACCGTCACGTCTCTTATTTAAATCAGCTTCTTTGAAAAGTGTCCTTCTGCACATAAAACGAGAAGCTGACAGATGAACGTTTTCCTCTCACTTCACGTGTTTCACTCGATGTTTTTTTAAAAAGGAAATGAAATTTGAAAAATGATGTTTGTTAGACAGTGGATTATTTTAGCATCTTTGAGGTAATTTTGTTTCTTTGTGTTAACTCCCATGTGCTTCCTTGAGGTCATCTTGTGTCTCTTTGTTTCCTTGAGGTCATCTTGTGTCTCTTTGTTTCCTTGAGGTCATTTTGTGTCTCTTCCTGTTCGGTACGTGTCTCTTGGGGGCACATTTTGCAGGTGAAGATTAGACTGGAATTTGTCAATTTAAAACAATGTTCATGTTTTAGGACCTTCGACATTCAACAAGAACTAAACTGAAGGAGACGATGGGGAGAAAAATGGGCCACTGCACACAATATCAGCACTCTAGGATCGAAATCTGGTTATTATCTGAAATAAAAACCCTTTAAACAGGCAGAATAACAGAAAGGATTTCTAGCAGGCTTGTTATTTTGTGTCTGAGCCACTTTTTCACACAAAAAATGACTAACCTTGCCTTCACTGGAGCCCTTACGACAAACCAATCTCTTTAAAAGTGTTTTTTAGTTTGAACAGTTCATCTACATCCCTGCTAACCAGTTGAAGTCGGTCTAGCAGGTTTCAACAGGCTGCAGAAAGCAAATAGAGCCTGTTTATATATCAGGTTATATGGTTTTGACAATCTTTATATTAGTTACCAGCAGGAAGGATGTTTTCATTCCATCAAGAGGTCTACAGCACATGTCTTCTTAAAGAGTGATGGGTCAGATATTTAGTTTTTTAAGGAAAAAAATGTAAAATAAAAACGAATTCACGAGTTCCATCTTAAATCTCTCAAATGGTGAAATGTTTAGCTCTAAACTAGAAAGTTTGCTATCAGACATATGAACATATGGTGCGGGTGGCCCAGCAGAAATGACTCTCCAGAGCAGCCCAAGCACAGACACAACACACACTTACGTGCGCCTTGGTTCTGGAGATCCACGTCTCCAACAGGAGCGCAAGACGCGTCTGGTGGAACCTCCCGGTGGTCTTCACAGCGACGTAGATGTCCTCCAGCTTCAATTTCGGCTGGGTGACATGTGCTGCGGCCCCTTCAGCGGCCGGGTGTCCTCCGATCCCCCCGATCCCCCCGCTGCTGCTGTCGGTAGCCGGGTTCCGCGCGTCCCCCTTGGCCGGGGATGGAGCCTGCTGGATGGAGCGGTGAAGCGCGTCGGACGACGGATGGTGAGCCACGCTCAGTTTGGGAAGGCTGCTCGTGCGTAATTGAAAATCCACATAGAGAATGATGGAGAAGGTGAAGATCAAGACGGGCAACTTCCGACGTATCGATCTCTTCTGCATGGTAGAAAAAAAATTATTTAGATTCCATAAAAATCATGTTGTTGGTCGCCTCCTGGTTCATTTTTGTTGTTGTTTCGCGACGGCTCCTCATCACCTCCATCACTTCCTCCTTTATAACTTAACCATCGCTGTTCCTCATTAATCAACTCTTTATTTTAATGGCCTGTTATTATTAGAATAATCTAATAATTGTAATCACTTTTTTAGTATTCCTCCTGTTTTAAAGAGGCCGAAGCTGCATGACGAGAATGATTTCCTCTCATTTTCTGCGTAAAAGCCGCTGTCACTCGGATATATTTGACTTTGTCACAGTCTCTGCCCACCCAGTGTCACAGTGTCAATCCACACGCAACCAAATGGTGGGACTTCCTGGCAAGGATTTCAAAATAAACCGCGACTGTGCGAATGTATAGCGTGCTTCCGGTTATAATCTGCACCTTTATTTGAGAAGTTAAACGAGCATATATGAAACTAGAAGTAAAGAATAGTCTAAATCTGAAGACGCTATTTGTTGTTTTTCTCTTGCATCTCTAGGAAGACTTTTTCTGTCTCATTGTAGTTATCTTGTGTCCTTTTTGTTTTTTTCGTGTCCTTCTGTTGTCATTTTGTGTCCCTTTGTGTTCTTTTTTTGTTTTTTGTTCGTGTCTCTTTCTGTGACATTTTGCGGGTCAAGGTCCAGGTTGGCCCCTGACACTATGGGCCCCCGGGCCTGCGCCTGTAGGCCCGTCCAGTTCGGTCCATCCATGGCTCCAAACCTTTTAACTTGCCAATCAAGGCTTACTCACCAGGACCCACATAGACCTGCTTTCGACTGTTTTACAGGGGACAGGGGATCTTTAGGGGGAGATAGCAGGTCAACAGTCGATGCCACATAGACGTGGAATACATCATCTGAAAGCTACAACTTGAAGATTCATTTGAGATACAGCTCAGCAGTGTGTCAAGTTTTCTAGTGATGAATCTGTCTTGAATAATTGTTTTTTGTTAAGGTGCCGATTCAAATGTTGAAAGTTTAGAGCTGTAAGGGTGAAGAACATTATGATGGACGGATCTGATGAACACCCCCGTGCTTTACTATGTCTCACAAGTTGTTGAAGCAATTTTTGGCTTGATACCATATATTACACAGATTTGGTGCAAAATGTAAAATTTTTGACCACTCGAGAATTAATAACAATTTTCAAAAATCCCTCCAAAATAGCACATGAAGACATCTTGTTTGTGGTTGTTCAGTTTCACGAGGCTGTGGTAATCTTGGAGGTCACAACAGGTCGTTTTATTCAGCGACAGTCAAGTTTGGAAAAAGGTCTCACGATGTGAACTAACATCATCGCACATGAATACACTGTGGATCCACAAGAGTCTCAATCTGGATCCACAGATATATGCGCTGTGATCCTTCCTTCCTCTTCAGCACTAAGAGTTACTGCTGTACCGCTGTTTCCAGAAACACTGCAACACTGCTAGGAACTTTTAAAATGACAAGTACAGGGTTCTTTATTTGGAGATCATTAAAGAGAACAGTAATCTGTTCATAGTATCCTCAAAACATGGATCACTGTTATGGCACATTTGCTGGCAGTAGGCGTCATGCCGGCAAACATCACTCTTCATCCGTTTTTCTAACAGTGGCCTTTTCATCTTGAAAGGAAACTGTGTGTCCGTCGTGTGGGCGGTGAAAGAAGTGATTTACTGGTACATTTAGTGCAAATGTGTTAAAAGTGGGGCATTACACACGCTGTACTAATCACAGATCTGCAAAGATGCACACTGCACGACCCCGTTGCTGCTGCAGCCGCTAACTCGCCGTGATTGTTTGAATTTTCTGCATATTTCTAATCTGATCCCAGCGCTTCAGACAACATCTTCACCATCAAACGTAGTCCAACTATTTGGACATAATGTCGCTTCATCGATGTTTGCTCAAAGTAGAACTGAAGAAAAGCTCAGACGATGCATTAGATGTCAATTTTCCGTACGTGTTAACCCAGCTGGTTGACTCCTTAAAGAGCTGCAGGTCTCTCTAAGCTGGTCCAATACTGTATCCATTGTTCCCCGTGCTTCCGTCTCTGGAGACCGTCACCAAAAGAGAGAAAGAGCTTGATACAATTAATTCACCTCCGACCCTCATCGCCACCTTTGTTTATTTGTCCTTTCTCAGCGTTCTCGCCTTACATCCATCCCTCCATCCCTCCCCTCCCCTGTCTAGATCTCTCTCTCTCTCTCCTTCCTCCACTGACCAGCTGCTTCCCTCCTCTTCTCCACCCTCTCCACTACTACCTGGCCCTGGGAGGACCTGCACCCCCCCCCCCCCCCACCCCCTGCCCCCGCCCATCCTAGTCCCGCGGGTAAACCAAAGACGCCCGGGGCACACCCTGGCAAGGAAAAACCCAGGATCGCCTTACGGCCTAGCTGAAAAGGGCTCTTTCTAAAACAGTGAGTACATCACAGCGCCACTTTGAACAAAGAGGGCCAGAGGAGTCGAGGGACTAGACCCCCTTTCGGCTGCTTTTGTCTGTCCGCCTGCTCTGAGCTTTGTGTGAGACCGAGACTTGGACTGCACTCAAGAACTGGGATTGGACAAACATGACAGAAACACAAGGCTGCAGGAAGTTTTACTGCATTTATAACACTAATAAGCTAAGCTAAGCTAAACTTTAAAAACAGTATAGGGAGCCAGGAGGGAAATAAGTCTTTATGGCCCCGGTGAAGACTGAATTGATCTGATTCGTCTACATTAAAACTCAAAATGTGCATGAAAAGACAACTTCATTAGACTTTGAGATTTGTAGCGTTATGCTGACTTCGTTTTACTTGCTACAAATCATTTTGTAAAAGTGTTTTTAAGGTGGATTTAAGCTGACGTGGAGCAGCTAATCCTCAGTCCTACTGACAAACTAAACCTCACAGAGGAAACCACTGAACTCCACAGCCAGGTAAAGAGAGAGTGTGTGTGTGTGTGTGTGTGTGTGTGTGTGTGTGTGTGTGTGTGTGTGTGTGTGTGTGTGTGTGTGTGTGTGTGTGTGTGTGTGTGTGTGTGTGTGTGTGTGTGTGATATGGCTCGGTCAGAGCAAAGCTTAAGTACCTTAAAATCCCCCTCTTAACCTTCAATCTCCTCCTGAAATTCAATTCTCAGAGCCGGGACCCAGAGTGACAGAAGGCATCCGAGCCGACAGCAGACGACGTGTGACTCATGTAACATTCACACGAAACCATTCAGATTCTGTAACATTTTAAAAACACAGAACATCAAAAAATACGCTCAAATCAACACTTTAATGTTTTTTGAAGTTTAAAGTATAAAGCTAACGTTAGAGAATAAAGGAACTCCACCAGTGAGAGTGTGTGCTGTAGGAAATGATCAGCAGAGGGCGCTATAAACTCTCAGCCTTCATCTTTCTATAAACAGCTGGCTTCTTCTTTTTATGGTGCAAAACCCTACGTGCCACTCAAGTGCATCCTATGCAACAACAAGAATACAGCTCATGGAAATATAACTTATAGATGTATTCAATATAATATACAATGCAGTATATATGACAATGGTTTTCAATAAAAAAGTGTATTGCACTGTATCCCTGTTGCTGGTAATAGTTGCAGCACGTTGCCACTAGAGGTCCACGTGACCACATTCACAAATGGCATCCAGATCTGAGACACTGAACAATATTTCATGATTTGTACACAGTGCATATCATATCCGTTGTGTTCTGTCTTAGGTGAAGTTTTTAGTCCAACTTTCTCCGTCTAAAAGTGGCTTCATGAGATCAAGTGCTCACCCATCCTCCTCTCACGTTCCCTTTGAATGACAAAATAAAGTCAGAGTTGCTTCATAATTAAATACAAATGACAAATGAATTAAAATAAGAACGGGTTTCAAATCAAATCAATTCTAAGTTCAGACAGATTTTAAAATGATGTTAGTTTTAAACACATGAAGTCTTTTCATGAGACATAATCTGTTCAAATTTAAATAGCATTCACCTCCATTGTACTGGGATGGAGGTAGAGATGTCAGAGACAGATGTGTGCAGTGTCTCTTGCAAAAAAAAAAAAAAATGGAGAAATAAAACCAAAACAAATGTGTTTCTTTGCAATTTGGACGAACTGGTCCTTTAAAACCTCCCACACGCCTGTAAGAATGAAGCCGGGGTAAAGCTACCAATCGAACGGCTGGATGACTCTGCGGAAGGGCTGTTCCTGTCGGCTCGTGACCCCCCCCCCCCCCCCCCCCCCCCCCCCCCCCCTTCACAACAAGAAGAGTCAGAAGAAATCATCAACACCATCGGAGTCAACAGCTGGGACCAGGAGAGTCCAGCTCGAGGGTCAGAGGAGATCATGGCCCAGGCGAACATATCCGTGACGGAGAGCCAGTTCAGGTGTCCCGTCTGCCTGGACATCCTGAAGGACCCGGTGTCCACCCCCTGCGGACACACCTACTGCATGTTGTGCATCAACAACTACTGGGACCAGGCGGACTTAGCCCACTTCAGCTGCCCCCAGTGCCGCGAGACGTTCAGCCCGCGGCCGGTGCTGCGGAGGAACACGGTGCTCGCGGAGGTCGTCGGCAAGCTCAAGCTGAGCGACGCGCTCACGGCGCCGGAGCTCTACCTCGGGGGAGTCGGGGAGGTGCCGTGCGACTTCTGCCCGGCGGAGAGCAAGCTGCGGGCGGTCAAGTCGTGTCTGGTTTGCCTGGCGTCCTTCTGCGAGCTCCACGGCCTGCCGCACCGGGAGGTCGGCACGCTGCGGCGGCACAAGCTGGTGGCCGCGGTGGAGTCCCTGGCGGAGCGGCTGTGCGCGCAGCACCGCCTGGGTCTGGAGCCCGCGGGTGGGGTCGGCTCCGAGGCCGAGGCCGAGGCGGAGTGGAGCGGGGACTGCCTGCTGTGCGAGGCGGACCAGGAGGAGGTGCACAACGTGGACGCGCAGAGAGCCAGGAGGCAGGTATAGGAGACAGAGACACACTTGTGGTTTCATCATTTATTACACGTTTGTATTTAGAGAAAATGTTCCCAAAGTCTTTACATTTGGAAAAGAGTTCCCCAAACACTTAAAAGGTTCCCACATGATTGTTCACTGAATCCCACTGCTAACTGACCATGGCCTATACATTCATTTGATTTCATTTCATTTAAAACAATCTTTTCTAATCTAATAATATATGTCTATTTGCCTTCATGTTAAATCCGACTTTTGTGAGGAACTGACCATCAGAAATAAAGTTCCAGGGTTCACTGTTATCTCACCTGATGGCAATTTTGACTTGCCCCTATAGTGTTTTATTCATTAGGCGTTTTCAAATAATGAAAAAGACTAAAGTTAGTCATATTTAGGGTTAATTTGGGCTTCCATAGCTACTTCCACCATCAGCTCAGCCATGCTTCGTGTGGTAAAGCTGCATTCTCTCCAGTGTCCACCAGGGGGCGACTCCTCTGGTTGTATAGAAGTCTATGAGAAAATGACTCTACTTCTCTCTTGATTTATTACCTCAGTAAACATTGTAAACATGAGTTTATGGTCTCAATCTCTAGTTTCAATTCTTCTTCAATACAGCATGATGTTCATTTAGGACTTTCAATATAAACCACAATAACCACTGGACACAGCCTTCACCTGAAGGACACACACTACTTTAGGAGAAGACGGTCCTCACAGAGACCTGCATGTTCTAATCGTCTCGTCTGTCAGCTTCAGCTCCAGGAGTCTCAGAAGAGGGTTCAAGGGAGGACGCGGAGCGGAGTGAGAGAGCTGGAGGAGTTCCAACAAAGCCTGGAGTCCCTGAAGGTGACACACACACACACGCACACACACACGCACACATTTAAGGCAAAAGTTTGAGTCCTAACTGTTACAATACCTGAAATATACTGTGGTTGCTGTTATCCAACAATTCAGCTCCTGAAGACAACATGAAACAGTAAACATGCCTCTGTCATTGTTTGGAGTGTCTCTACTCTTACAGTGTTTGTATTCCGCCAAGTGAAGCCGATGTTTCATGTGTTAAAGCTGCATTCTCTCTAATGTCCACCAGGGGGCGACTCCTCTGGTTGTATAGAAGTCTATGAGAAAATGACTCTACTTCTCTCTTGATTTATTACCTCAGTAAACATTGTAAACATGAGTTTATGGTCTCAATCTCTAGTTTCAAGTCTTCTTCAATACAGCATGATGTTCATTTAGTAAATGATGGTCCATTTAGAGTCACACAGACCATAAAGCAGGGGATGCTTTAGGGGCGGGGCTACACAGTGATTGACAGGTCTCTACCAGAGACGTATATGGCGTCTCTACGTCACTCCTCAGTCCAGATATGTGGCGTGACTATATTTTCAAAAGTTGACATGCAACAGGGGAAACACAAAGCCAATGTTTCAGCTTCCAGACTGTGTTCCAAAGGGGATGTTGTCAAATAATTGCAATCAGGCGATTATCATTACTAATATTACTGATAGTATATCATAGGTTGAAGTAAGCCCCAGAGACGGATCGATGATTGCGACGTCAACACAAAGTAATTCACGCAGCCTTTACATGGTGAACTACATACAGTAGAGTAGTATGGTGTGTGTGTGTGTGCTATGTAAAGCCTGTGAGATAAAGGGCTATAAATAGACTTGACATTTAAACAACATACACACTCACATCTTCCCTTGTAACATCAGGCTCACACACTCGCCTCTCTCTATCTCTTTCTCTCTCTCACACACACACACACACACACACACACACACACACACACACAGACTGTTGTATCAGTTTCCACTGCAGATAATTTAAGGTCCAGTTTCTCTGCCACGCCTTCAGTCTTCCAGGAAAGTCTTTTCCTCCTCCCTTCCCTCAGCACCGTTGCCATCAGCTCTTGGCTGCTCCGGCTTCCTGTAAAACCAGTTAATTAGCTAATAACTAAAACACCAGACAATGGTTTGGTATCTTGTCCTCTGCTCAGATGGTGGAGGCTTATTCCCAGACCACAGCTACATTTGACTTTTATGTTTTCTAGAGAGATTTTTCCAGAATGGTCTAAATGCATTTCCTGAAGGTTTTTTAAAAAACTGCTTGGAATAAAATTTGGCAGCACAATCTAGACTCCTTGTCTTTGATCTGACATTCCATAATGAGCATTATTGCCAAAGTTCGGTGAAAAAACCTTAATGTAATGTTTTAGTTTTACTCGTGACTCACTTGTGTAATTATGTGAAAGAAACACACCAGCCCCGTCCAATACAGTTGTCAAATGTTTTTGACAAACTAAAAGATTAGCTGTTTATTTATGGACTAATAAAATTCTCCTGTCACTTAATTAAACACACTTCATTAAAAGCCATTAGGTCACAAAGCTAAAAACAGCCCTGTTTTTTCTTAGCTCATGAAAAGTTGGCATTTTTAAATCAAAGGTTGTTAAAGTTACAATGAAATGAAGTCTGTACTCACTTAATCTTATATGGTTTCTGCTGGAGGATGCCAAGGATAGGGTGGTGCATAACACGTCTGTCTAAAATTCAAAAGAAGTATCGATTGATTAGAGTGTACTTTTATTCGTTGGAGTTTTTTATTTGGCGAAGCCTTCATCTTCCTGGCAGATTGTTGTGCAATCAACATTTACTTTATAATGATTAAAGCAAACAACTTTCTTTTGCCACTTCAAAGAGTCACGGTTTCTTAGAAAGTGTCCGTGTTACTTTGTTCTAACTACTTCTGTTTTCTGCTGTCCGGGTGTTTCAGGTGTCAGCGTCGACTGTCTTGGAGGACAGTGAAGCCCTGTTTGCAGAGATGGCTCTCCGTCTGGAGAAAACCAAGGCGGAGGTGAGGAGTGACACTAGTAGTACCAGTAGTACTTGGATGAGTAGCTGAAGTAGCCTTGGAAGCAGTGGAAGTTAAAATAGTACCACTAAATGTAGTCCTGCTTTTACGTCTTTGTTAAAATGACTGGATTGAGTTGCATTTCGGTACAGAAAGCTCTATTTACAGGTGCATACGGTACCATTGTGCTGCACTAAATTGGGACGTGCACTCGTGTGCCGTAGGTTCGAGCGCGACTGGAGGCGAAGGAGCGAGCGGTGGTCGGGAGGGCCGAACAAGACATAGAGGTGCTGGAGAAAGACCTGGAGGAGCTGAGGAGGAGAGACAAGGAGATCAGCCGGCTCCTGCATACGGAGGACAACGCCCATTTCTTACAGGTGAGGGAGGAGACAGAGGTCAGGGGTCAGAGGTCAGGGGATCAAATAGATGGGAGGATGGAGGGGAAATGAATCTGCAGCCGATGAAGCTACGGTGCATCAAGCTAGCAGCAATAGTTGAAAATATGCTACATTATACTTCTACTTCACTACATTTCAGGGGTACATATTGATAAGCTTATAAAATAGGCGTCATTAAAGATTAAACCTCCTTTCAAATAAACTGTGTCGAGTTGGGACCATAGACTGTAGCCCAAAAAACACAAATTTGCCTCAGCGGGCTTTACAATCTGTACACACGGGACATCCTCTGTCCCGGGACCCTCGCATCGGAACAGGAAAAAAACTCACCGAAATAGAAACGCACACTCGGGGGGGACGTGAACTACAGCTTCCCTGTGTGAGCTCACTAACCTCCAAGACGTCACAACGGCTCTTCAGAAACCTGAGGGTGACGTCACAGAGACTGTGTGCATATTTCATACAGTTTATGTTCAGGACCGCTTCCGTCAAAGAGACATTTCCTCTCCAAACCTCACAGATGGTTTAATTTAAATAGCAGATTGAATCACACAAAGTGAAGGATGCTTGATTCCGGATCCTCCTTCTTCCACCGCTGCACATTAAGCAATTCTCGCATTTGATATTCACCCCATTCCATCTAATGCATCCCGGAGGCCATAAGAAGTCACGAAAGTGCACTCTGCTTAAGAGAGATTACCCGGCAGAGGAAGGAGGAAGAATGGATGAGAGGAGAGAATGAGTCAGCAGTGACCGGTGGAAAGAAATTCAATTGTACAAGGAATTAGGGAGGGAGGGAGGGAGGGAGGGCAGGCTGTGGATGCTGTGCACCAGACGGGGTTTTCCACTCTCTCTCTCTCTCTCTCTCTCTCTCTCTCTCTCTCTCTCTCTCTCTCTCTCTCTCTCTCTCTCTCTCTCTCTCTCTCTGTACCGACCCAGGCGGCTCCTCTGCTATGCGTCCCTCTCACCGCCGATCGGCACTCCCGAGCCCTCAGCCTGCCCACGGAGGGGTTCGGCGGTGCCAGGAGAGCCCTGTGCCACCTCCGCAGCCGCATGGAGGAGGTCTGCAGTGAGGAGGTGGACAAGATCAGCCGCGCAGGTACAGCAGAACACAAAGAAAATACACTAAATACACATGCAGACACTTTGCCGTTTTAAAAAAAAGTTTTAGCATAAACCATAAATACTGCAAAGATTTGGTGAAGACGCCGTAGATTTAAGGGTGTGTGTGTGTGGGCGTGTGTGTGCGTGTGTGTGTGCCTGCGTGTGTGTGTGTGTGCGTGTGTGTGTGTGGGCGTGTGCCTGTGTGTGTGTGCGTGTGTGCGTGTGTGTGTGTGTGTGTGTGTGTGCGTGTGTGTGTGTGGGCGTGTGCCTGTGTGTGTGTGTGTGTGTGCGTGTGTGTGTGTGTGTGTGTGTGTGTGTGTGTGCGTGCTTTTCTTCTAGTCAATGAAAACGACGTGTCCGGTGGGGAGTGTGCAAAAGGTAAGCATCAGAAACGTGATACACACACACACACACACACACACACACACACACACACACACACACACACACACACACACACACACACACACACACATCCTCTGACAGTGTCAGGTCTGAGGTGACCCAGTTCTACGAGGCTGAAGGTTTCGACATGACATTTAACACTGCGAGGGACAGTGGACGTGTTAATTATTCACGGATTCTTTTAGGAGTCTAAAATACGTCCTCAGCAGAACGTTGCTTTGCTCCCGTGCTGGTTCTCCCGTCTGTTTCTATAAACTCATCTGCTGCAGTAGAACCCTGACGGTGGAGGAGAACCTCAGACACACACACACTTTTAGTTAGTGTTTCAGTGTCAATGAAACTGTCCACAGCTACGTTGGTGGAGTTTCCAGACTAACTTGGACGTTGAATCTTCTTTTTTTTTTGTTATACTTGGTATTGTTAAGTGTTTTTTAAGAATATATGAAAAAAAAACATTGATATTTGTATTGGGGAGGTGGCAGAAATGTCAGTGCGGAGAACTCCAAACCGCACCAAATACAACCAAGACTATCAGCAGGGCAGCAAACCACATGGGGTAAGTGGAGGAATGTAGGGTTTTATTTTCATTTTACATTTTTGCTGAACTGACTCTTCAACTCACACAAACAGCTGAGTTTGGCTTTGTTAGCTTCCCAACTAACCAGCAGGCTAATTCAGCAAATCGATCAACTCTAAAGGAATAGTTTGGCACTTTTTGGCAAACAAGCTTATTCAAAAGAGTTAATAAGCATATTTTCCAAAATGAAAGAACGACTCCTTTAATAATGAAGCCGTTTTGTGACGTATGCTACCAAAACTACTCTCATAAGAGATTCTACATGTAGTGGCTTTATTGTTTGGTGCTAATGCTACATGCTAGGTAAGGCTTGTTTGTTAACAAGGTGTCATACTTATTAATCAGAGTTATTGGATTCATGGAATCTTCATTTCCTATGTGTCTCTGTGGGTTCTCTGAAGGTTCCTGTGCTTGTTCCGTCCTGTTTTGCACATCATACATATTTTGCAAGTATTTTTCAAAATTCTCGTCTCACTAACGCTTTTTCTTTTTTCCATTATTTTGTTTCCATCTCTCCTCCTGTCACCCTCTCACTCCTAATTAAAGTCATTTTATTTCATTCCAAACGTGTTAAATACAAGTTTCTCTCTGTCCTCTTTCCCTCTCGTGTCTCCTATCAGCAGTGCCCGTGTCGTTCCCTCTGTCCTCGTTGTCTCTGCAGCCGGCGGATCAGAGGATGAGGGCGGCTTTCCTCAGGTGTAAGTAACCACGTCTGTCCTGCATCCCGTCCACTTCTCAAGCTCTCCACCTCTTCATCACATGTCTTTCTTTCCTCTGTTCACGGTTTCTCTTCTCTTCCTCCGGTGCACCCGTTCAGTGTGACCGTCCTGCATGTCATTCCCCATCTCTCTCTCTCTCTTTCTTTCTTTCTTTCTTTGACACTCTGTCCTCCCCTCTTTTCCATCCTTTTCTCTTCTCTCCGTGCTCAGAGGCTCCTCATCAGTGATGGACGGCAGTCATGCTGTATTTATGACAGCCGGCCCCTTGTCCTGACAGAAACAAGCCAGCAGACAGGACCTTGTTAGGCATTAATAATGAACTTGTTCAGAGAAGGATTAGTTTGATGTTAGTCAAATCAAGTCAATTATGTTTAAATAGCCCAAAATCACAAATTTGCCTCTAACCTTCTACCCTGAGACCCTCGGTTTTGATCGGGAAGAAAAAAAAGTTGGTTGATCAGTTTGTTGCTTAATCATCGTTTCAGTAACACCAGATTGTTGTCGGACAAATGACCAGAGAGCGTATCCTCCGTCAGAGCAGCTGCGTCTTTACATTTCCGGGGTTATAATTGGTTATAATCTATTTCTGCAGATCGAAGTGAGGATTTTAGTTGCAGATAATAGTTTTTTTGTTATGCAACTGCACAAATCTCTGCATGGCTTCTTTTCCAATCCGGCTGAACAACAAACGTCCGTCTCTCTTGCTGCAGAATGTTGTTTTTTTAAATTGCTGCCTCTTTTGGTTTCCTCTCCTCCAGGTTCATGTCGTCTTTCCTTGGACCCTGATACAGCCCACCCCACTCTGGTTCTCCTGGAGGGGCCCCAGGGTGCCCACTGTGGCGAGGAGCCCCAATCCTACCCCCCAGTCCACCAGCGCTTCGATTCGGTGGCCCAGGTCCTGTGCAGGGAGGGCCAGTTCGGCGGCGCCAGCTACTGGGAGGTGGAGTGGAGGGGCGGCGGCTGGGTCGACATCGGCGTCACCTACCGAGCCATCGGACGCAAAGGCGGCGGGAAACCCTGCCTGCTGGGGCGCAACGACAACTCCTGGCGGCTGCGGTGCACGCACGCGGGATACGCCGCCTGGCACGACAACCGCAAGACCACGGTGGCCGCGCCGCCTTGCCCCAGAATCGGCGTGTTCCTGGAGCGCCAGAAAGGAGCGCTGTCCTTCTACAGCGTGTCGGACAGCGTGGTGCTCCTGCACACCTTCCGCTGCCCGTTCTCTCAGCCGCTGTACCCGGCCTTCCGCCTGGACCTGGACTCCACGCTGCTCATCTGCCCCCATGAGGGAGGCAATGGGAACCCAACTTAACCCTTTAATGTAGGCTACCTACTGCAGGAAAAGGGCTGTTTTAATACAAACACGGGAAACAATATTACCGAAGAGGTTTCTGGTGAAGAAGCAACGACATCGGGATGAAGCATTATAATAAGGAATCAAACCGTGCTTTTGCATCATCTGTCTTTTTTAGGGTTTAAAAAAAATAATTCCTTTCAGTTGTAAAACCCTTTTTTTATTAGAGATTTTTAGAAATGGAATCGTTTGAATTTTCACAAAATGTTTTTTTTCACAGCGCAGGTTTCTGACACGAGTGGGAGGAAAAGCACAGTGTTCTTAATTAAGATGCTTGTTATAATGCGGCTGAGCGGGGCACTGAGGTGCGTTTCTGAAAACCTTTTAAATTAGAAATAATCAACGCAGTAACAGAATATTGATTCATATCTGATCAGCGCTGCTTAATTTGCATAAAGTCGAGTCATGATTTAGCAAATTCAGATTCAGCGAATGTTCAGTCAACTCGGCGAGGCCGTGTCTCCGCTTCCACCGGCCATGACGTCATCTTCTTCTGTTTATTCATTTAATTAATTACACTTGTGCTTTTCTTACTGTGACATGTCAAAGTGTTGATGGGGGTTAGACGGCCTGTTCAACACAGATGGATAGAAACATCAAACAACTTTTTTTGTGGTTTAAAATCCGAAAAATACTAAATATTCTATTTGCCAATCAACAATACAAAGGTACTGAAAAGTATTCAGCCCTAGTTTTTTTTTTTTGTACATTGAACAACTGTTTTTATTTAGCTCCCTAAACTGAATATTTAGTACCTGCGACTACTTGAATATGGACAGCAGTAGGTTTTAGTTTTCTGTATCCACCTCGCTGCCATGTAAAAGATTTAGACCAATCAAAGGCCAAGTTGTAGCGGATGTTTTGTTTTTGGGGATTTTTCTTCTCATGTAGCTGAGCAGGTCTTTAGAGTAGAACACCGTGAATTTAAGGAGACGTTTAAGATTTGGGAAGTACGCTGTCCACCTTCCTCCCATCATAGAAACGAGATATGACGTGTCAGCAGCGAGCTATAGAGGCGCTGGTAGCCGGATTTTGTTACCTTTTGGACAGAGCTAGGCTAGCCGTTCCCCCCTGTTTTCAGTCTTTGTGCTAAGCTAAGCTAAGCTAACCAGCTGCCGGCGGGGCGTCTTCGTCTCTACTGTAAATTATAATTCGTCCGGCTTTGTTGTCCTCACCAGTTATTTATATTTCTTAGTAAGTTCATTGAGAGCAACGTGTGCACACACTCGACCAATGAAGGTGATTCTGTTTCTTCTCATCCAACTCTTGGCAAGAAAGTCACTAACCATCACTAACAATATATGATATTTTAAAGGCACATCATTATTTCTCCACTATGCTAATGCTGCGTCAGGAATCTGGAGACTTTGCATGCTTTTGAAATCCAATCCCATTATTGTCTCATATCTAGTCGTATCTAATCAAGTCCAGTCTTATTGCAACTTCATAATATAAACTCAGTCAAGTTAGATTTGAAGAAATGTGACTTGCTGCAACTTTAAACTGTTCGCATGGATTAGATGGATTAGAGAACGTGAGGACGGGAAAACGTACGTCAGAAGAAGAACCTCAACATTTAACCGTCTCCTCTTTGATCGTAGCATTTTGAAGGAACAAGGATCCTCTTTTGACGCTGGTTGATTTCCTCGCTTCCATCTGAACGGACGCCATTCTGTAGGTTTTGTTTTGATTATGGGATGGCGTTCGCTTTGCCTGATTGTAGTTTTTTGAGTGGTGCTGATCCAGATGTTTGAGGCCTTTTAAACCAAAGGTCTAACTAAGGAACAACTATTTAATTTCCAGAGACACAACCACACGGGTGCATTGAATCGAATTATTAACTTTGTGAAACTGTTTTTCGAGGGAATGTTCAAGGATCATTTGTTGTTATTATGCAACACAGGGAGGCTCATCTAAATTCAGTTGTAACACAACAAACACATGACAAACAAAACAAAAACAGTTGTAATGTCCTGTAGTGCATTTTAAAATTTTGTATCATAAGGAATGTAAACAATTCTCTGGTCAGATAAAATGGCCGACATCGTCACATTAAAACTCAACATGAGGAAAACAACATTTCTGAATTTGCCAGCCTGATCTAATCTGGCAGGTCCATCTAAAGTAAGAACAAACCATGAAGTGCTTTATTCCAGAAGCTGTAGCGCTTTAACATGAACTGCTGGTCTGTAAAGTTTTCTCTTGTAGCATTTTCTCCATCTGTGTTTCAGTTCCTTAAAGTGAATGTAAAGTATGTTGTAATTGTCTGAGTGTTACCTTTTCCAAGATGCGTTCACTCCATCTTGGCTCGCAATAAACCGATCCAAAGGAGGGTCTGAGTCTTCTTTGTATTGTGACGGGAAACATCAGTACACAAAGATATGTTCAGGGTTTTTACCAGGCGGCAACATCCAGTTCTGCTGAGTGAAGCCGATGCTGAAGTATCTCAAACCTGCATTCTCTCTAGTGTCCACCAGGGGGCGACTCCTCTGGTTGTATAGAAGTCTATGAGAAAATGACTCTACTTCTCTCTTGATTTATTACCTCAGTAAACATTGTAAACATGAGTTTATGGTCTCAATCTCTAGTTTCAAGTCTTCTTCAATACAGCATGATGTTCATTTAGTAAATGATGGTCCATTTAGAGTCAAACAGACCATAAAGCAGGGGATGCTTTAGGGGCGGGGCTACACAGTGATTGACAGGTCTCTACCAGAGACGTATACGGCGTCTCTACGTCACTCCTCCTCAGTCCAGATATGGTCACTTCCATTAATTGGCTCTAAAAACAACAACATGGCGACGGCCATAATCCAAGATGGTGACGGCTAAATTGCTGAACTCACGGCTTTAAAAAACGTCAGCCAACAAACCAGCGAGAGACGTCAAGATGACTACGTCCACTTCTTGTATACAGTCCGTGGTTCTTACCACGGACAAAAACTTCTTTGTTACGCACTAAATTGAAGTTATGGCGTCTATCCAATGTATGTATGTTTGTATGCACTGTTCCACGTATGTCGTATGTCGGAGAGGCCTTCAGGTAACGTGAAAACGGGATGTTAGTGTTTGTCCTTTTCACTGTCTCACATTTTGAGAAATTAAGATAAATCATGTCTGCCTAACGACTATTAATTAATTAACTATCATGAGATAGTCATAATAATGACTTACAGGATCTTTTTTTTTTATCATAGTGGCATTAATGGTCTTCCATACACAGCTGCCTCGTTTGCCTCAGAGTTGTTTTTTTGTTGTTTTCCCGGTGGTGCCTTTCAGTCTCAACTCAGGGAACATACTATTCTGCAGGTATTCTCATCACGTGACCACAGTGAACATAAACAGATGTCACATGACTCGCGGTTCATTTTTTTTTTTCCAACATGGCGGCCGGGTTGCTGCAGCTATCCGTCGCTCTGCTGGTCCTCCTCAGCGGGGCTTTAGGCTTCCCTCTCGGCCAAGAAGAACCCAAACTAACCTGCGGATACGAGGTGAGCTGCGCGCGCGCGCGCGCGCGCGCGCGCGCCCGTCGCTTTGTGGGTTTGTTTCAGATGTTTAACGACAGTTTTTAGCTGAAAAGCTCAAAAAGTTTTGTTTCACGCTCACTTTCAGTTTCTGTCATCCGGGGTTTTTTTTTGTTCTGTCAGTTTGTATGAGGAACTAATTTTACATTACTGCTTCTAACGTGTGACCGATATTATGTGTTTTACAATTTGAGTGTATAGTTTTCTTTTATATGATGATTTTAATGTAAAGTGTCTTTGAGAATTCTGAAAAGCGCTGTAGAAATAAAATGTATTATTATTATATTATTATTAATAAACTATAAACTGAAAGAATATTAATTTATCCCTTTTTCTTAATATTTATCTTCGTACTGTGTGCCTTCCCTAACGAGAGTAGTAGTAGTCCGTTGCTCTATAGACGTGTCCTTAGTATGTGTGTGTGTGTACGTGTGTGTGTCTGTGTGTGTGTAGTCATGTCATGCCACCAAGCCCAGCATGCTGAATGTCCACCTGGTCCCTCATACACATGACGACGTCGGCTGGCTCAAGACTGTGGACCAGTACTACTATGGAGGTCAGTCTGACACACACACACGCACTCAGATATATATATATATATATATATATATATACATGTCTCACACACACACACACACACACACACACACACACACACACACTCAGACATATATATATATATACATGACACACACACACACACACACACACACACACACACACACACAGACTTCATAGGAATAAACAAAGCTATAAAAACAGGTTGTGAAAACATTAATGGTTAAAGTGTTTTATTAAGGTGTTCATGTTGCCGATGTGTCTGAAGGATAAACGGCGTGTTCCCCTCGTTTACTTCCTGTCACATGTCTGTTCTGTCGCCTTCACGAGCAAACGCTGTAATAAGAGTTTTATAGTTTTAGTGCGATCAGCTCTCTTGCTTCAGCATCACATGTCAGTTTACTTTATAGCGAAAGAGGTCGCGTGTTCTGCAGGTGATCGTCTTGTGTTCGTGTCCTGTGTGTGTGTGTGTGTGTTTAAGTCAGCAGAGATCATCTGCCTCTGATATGGATGCATAATGTGTGTGTGTGTGTGTGTGTGTGTGTGTGTGTGTGTGTGTGTGTGTAGACCGTAACGACATCCAGCATGCGGGGGTGCAGTATATTCTGGACTCCGTGGTGGATCAGCTGCTGAAGAACCCCGACAGGAGGTTTATCTATGTGGAGACGGCGTTCTTCTACCGCTGGTGGAAACAGCAGAGCTCCAGCATGCAGCAGACAGTCAAACAGCTGGTTGATGAAGGTACATCAGCCGGCACTGTACATTTACACTGGAAGGGTTTCAGAACCTAAAACCCCCCCCCCCCCCCCCCCCTCCCCCCTTCCTCCAGGCCGTCTGGAGTTTGTGAACGGCGGCTGGTGCATGAGTGACGAGGCCACCACCCACTACAGCGCCGTCATCGACCAGATGACCATGGGCCTGAGGTTCCTCAACGAGACGTTTGGGCCTTGTGGTCGCCCCCGCGTCGCCTGGCACATCGACCCCTTTGGCCACGCCCGGGAACACGCCTCCATGTTTGCTCAGGTAGTTCGTCTTAAAGGAAACGGTTCAACAATGCGGATGTGTGTTAAAACCTGCATTCTCTCTAGTGTCCACCAGGGGGCGACTCCTCTGGTTGTATAGAAGTCTATGAGAAAATGACTCTACTTCTCTCTTGATTTATTACCTCAGTAAACATTGTAAAAATGAGTTTATGGTCTCAATCTCTAGTTTCAAGTCTTCTTCAATACAGCATGATGTTCATTTAGTAAATGATGGTCCATTTAGAGTCACACAGACCATAAAGCAGGGGATGCTTTAGGGGCGGGGCTACACAGTGATTGACATGTCGCTACCACGCCGTTCACCGCTTGATTGCACCAAAAGACACTAAAAAGATTTGGATGTTGATTTTTTTGTTTTTGTTTGAAGTAAAGCTAAAGTTAGCTTCCCAATTTATATCACAGTTAACATGAATTACGGATGCACCTTGCTAACCAAGCTAGCTAGCATGTTTACAATGTTTACTGAGGTAATAAATCAAGAGAGAGTAGAGTCATTTTCTCATAGACTTCTATACAACCAGAGGAGTCGCCCCCTGGTGGACACTAGAGAGAATGCAGCTTTAACACATGAAGCTTTGACTTCACTTTCAAACAAACAAGATTTAACGTTTTAATTAGTGAGGTGCTTCAGACAAAGGTTAGCGACGTCCCGTTGTAGCAGCCCTCCCAGTTAAACGTTCTCCTCTTGAGCTTTTCCACTAAATGTTTTTCCTGCGTGTGTTTTTCCTCAGATGGGCTACGACGGCTTCTTCTTTGGTCGTCTGGACTACCAGGACCGGGCTCGCAGGCAGAGTGCTCGGGAGCAGGAGCTCCTGTGGAGAGCTTCTGAGAGCCTCAAACCCCCCATGGCTGACCTCTTCACCGGTAAACAAAGCTACCGCGCGTGCACAAATGCTGCTTACATCCACGGTAGAGACAGAGGGATAACTTAAGGTTCAGACGTCACGATGACGACGTCCACTTCTTATATGTACAGTCTAAGGACCTCACCGCCGACCCATTCTCATGATATCGTGGTGGATGATCTAATCTTTATTCCCCCCCCCCCACACACACACACCTGACAGGGATCCTTCCCAACGGGTACAACCCTCCCGAGGGCTTCTGCTGGGACCAGTCCTGTGACGATCCACCGATCAGAGACGACCCCGACCTGGAGGACTACAACGTCGACGATGTGGTGAGGCGCTTCCTCGCCATCGCCAACCATCAGGTAAGACACACACACACACACACACACCACACACACACACCACCACACACCACACACACACACCTCGTAGGTGAATGTGTGAAAGTCTCCTCACCCCCCCCCCCCTCTCTCTCAGGCTAAGGTGTATAAGACCAACCACATCATCATGACCATGGGCTCAGACTTCCAGTACGAGAACGCCAACCTGTGGTACAAGAACCTGGACAAGCTGATCCGCTACGTCAACGCCCAGCAGGCCACCGGCGGCGGCGTCAACGTGCTGTACTCCACGCCGTCCTGTTACCTGCAGGAGCTGCACAGAGCTAACCTCAGCTGGTAGCGTGAACCCTTTTTTTTTGTTAAAACGAGCGCTTCAACGACGGCGAGTGTGCGTTTCTGCTGCTGACTTCATTCTCCTTTTTCTAACGCAGGGCTTTGAAGACGGATGATTTCTTCCCCTACGCGGACGACGCTCACGATTACTGGACCGGCTACTTCACCAGCCGACCGGCGCTGAAGCGCTACGAGAGGATCAGCAACAGCAACCTGCAGGTAAGCGTAAAGGTTCAACGCTTTACTCTGAAGACGTGCTATCCTGGGAAGAAATACAGATTTTTAATTATCTGACACGGTGGACCCTCAGACAAAATCCAGACAAATGTCCTTTTTTCTTTCCACCTGTTGATGACGTCCCAAAAGTCAGGCTTCATCTTTGTGGAAACTGTCTGAACTGAATATTCTGTCTTTGTGTCGTTGTTTATTGACAGACTTGTAACCAGCTGGAGGTTCTTGGCGGTCCGGTCTCCAGGAACGGACCCTTTGGAAAGGGCGAGAGCCAGACCATGAGTGAGATTTAGTTTTTCTTTCTTTCTGTAAACTTGTGCTTCACCTGGTGTCACGTTAACCCTCCGAACCCCGAAACCAGCTAGCGGGAGGGAAAAGCAACACTTGTCACAACTACACCGTATAGCCTGTATAAGCTGTGAAATAGTCTTCATTTGCAGATTGTCCTCTTTCCGACAGTCCTTGAACACATCACGTGTGACAAACGCTTCTGACAGGAAAAAGCAACCGAAACGAAGCTTAAAATGTTGATATTTCATCAACATTTTATTCTACACATCTCACTTATGATCTCGCCCCAAATGAAACGGATTCTGTAAAAAGACATTAAATTCTGAGAGTGAGAGTCCAGAATGACTCGTCTGAGACCAACAGTCATGTGACAACAAATCTGTGAAGCTTTCACTGAACTTCAGGCTGTTTGCACAGAGCAGAGGCTGTAGAAATGTGAACAGCTTAATATTTATTGCACATAGAGCTTCTATTTCTTTATGATATTGGTGACATTTTAGTGATTCATATCACTCTAACTGTGTTATTCTGCACTAAAGTCTCTCTACTTGTAGTCGTGACGGCTCTGTTTCTATAGAGCAGCAGGACTTTTATATTACGGTGAAGATAAAGACCACAGAGAGGAAAACGTGACGGCAGCAAAAACCAAACGCACAGAAGCTGCTTTGGGGTTCAGAGGGTTAATATCTGGTGAGAAGATATTAATAAATGAGACACGTTGTGTGTTCAGAGAAAGCCATGGCCGTGGCTCAGCACCACGACGCGGTTTCAGGCACGGAGAAGCAACACGTAGCCGACGACTACGCCCGGAGGCTGGCCGGCGGCTGGCAACGCTGTCAGGTTAGCTCGGCGCGTTGCTTTGTTTTTTAAGTCGTCACCGGTTCCTCTCTGGGTTCTGACTTTTTTTTGGTTTTGTGTTCTCAGGTGTTGGTCAGTAACAGTCTGTCCGCTCTGAGCGGCTCGTCTGCGGAGAGAATCTACTGCGACAGCCTGAACATCAGCGTGTGTCCGCTCACCGAGGCCAGCGAGAAGGTGACGCACACACACACACACACACACACACACACACACACACACACACACACACACACACACACACACACACACACACACACACACACACACACACACACACACACACACACACACACACACACGGAAGGATTCAAGCTTCAGCTGTTGCACAAGAACATTCAGCTGTAGCTCATTTATACTTTTATATTGGCTCGTCACAATACGACGCATGTTCACACACACACACACACACACACACACACACACACACACACACACACACACACACACATAGATCCTACATTTCTTTCCTGACTCTTCAACGACAGTTTGGTAAATAAACAACACCTTCAAATTAAACATAATAATATTTAGTGTAAATATAAACTATATCTAAACGTATTAGTCAGTATTGTTGTTGAGCTATGCTCTCTCTGTCTCTCTCTCTGTCTCTGTCTCTCGCTCTCTCTCTCTCTCTCTCTCTCTCTCAGTTCTCAGTCAATGTGTACAACCCTCTCGCTCGCCCCGTCACTTGGCCGGTCAGACTGCCCGTGAATGGATCATCATACGAAGTATCAGATGCTGAAGGCAGATCGGTGGACTGCCAGGTTAGTGTGTGTGTGTGTGTGTGTGTGTGTGTGTGTGTGTGTGTGTGTGTGTGTGTGTGTGTGTGTGTGTGTGTGTGTGTGTGTGTGTGTGTGTGTGTGTGTGTGTGTGTGGGACACATGATGGAGACGGATGACGGATGATCCAGCTTTTTATGGCATTTAATTGCCTTTTTATTCCTATTTTAAGAAACCCTACGGAAGCCAGTGAGGAAAAAAAGACCAGAATTTTAACTTTCATACTTTTTACCTCTCTGGGCTTCCGTAGAAACCTTTCTTCCAGGTGGAAGTTTTTTGACACCATAGTGTAACTTTATTTCTAATTGTTATAAATCATCTGGTTTCTTTTAGCACGGTTGCTGTATGTAAACATTTATAAAATGTCATCAAACGATGAGGATGCAGTTTGATTATATCTGAAAGTCCTGGTTTCTCTTCCAGGTGGTTCCGGTGTCGGCACAGACGGCGGCGGTGCGGAGGAACCGAGGCTTCGCCGTCAACGAGCTGGTGTTCCAGGCGGAGGCCCCTCCGCTGGGCTTCACCACCTACTCCGTGTCCCTGCTTCAGGACGGGCCTCCGCCGGCCTCCACGCAGCGCCGCGTGCCCACCGCCATCCAGAACCAGGTCAGACACACGGCGCACTCACACACCGGCTTTGTGCTGCATCATGGGAAATAAGTGCTTTTATTTCAAAACACATTTAAAAAACACGTCTTTAGTGCAGAATAAAGTCATAAAAGAAGAATAAACACAGGTTGAATTTCTTTGATGATTTCTTTTACAAATATCAGAATCTATATATTCGATTGTGTCCTCGTGCTCCAGTTCCTTCGAGTGACCTTTGACCCCGACACCGGCCTCTTGAGCAGCCTCACCAACCTGGAGACCAAACAGACCATAAAGCTCTCGCAGAACTTCTACTGGCAAGTTTGTCTCTTTCTCCAAACACATTTTGAAACATTAAAAATCAAATGCAGCTCTTCTACTTTGACTTTTGCTTCTCTCGTGCGTGTTGCGTGTTGCAGGTACAACGCCAGTGACGGCAACAACTCAAAGAGCGACCAGCCTTCAGGGGCCTACATCTTCAGACCCAACTCCTCCTCACCGTTCATCATCAGCAAGACGGCCAAGACGGAGAGCGTTCAGGTCCACATCGTTCATCTTCACCACACACACATTATTATTATCATTATTATTATTATTATTATTATTATTATTATTATTATCATTATTATTATTATTATAATTATATCTCTTTTAAACCCACGGGCCTTATACGTCCTGAAATGTGAGGCTTCATCACAAATAGGACGATGACTTCATTGTGCTGCTTTATTTTAGTTCCAATAACTTTGTGTCAGAAAGCTGATCATAATAAAATATATATATATATATATATATATATAATCCTCAATACTCTATAGTAGGTTTTAGATTCACGTGTTTTTGTTAAATACTTAAAAAATGTCTATGTCAAAAAAAACTGCTTTAAAAATATTTGATATTAATATTATCTTCCCTTTTAAAACACCGATTATAACCATAAAGAACCTTTTTCGTTCCGGGTTATGTCAATAATTCATTGAACGAAATGTCTCAATCTGGTAGAAAATAGCAAAAAGTAAAGTTTTGAAGCAGATTGAACGGCTGATGTAATAGAACACACGACTCTACGCTGGCGTCACTTTGACGGCTTTCAACGGGGACGTTTGTGTCCTTAACGTCTGTGTTTGGGCTCCACAGTTTATTATAGAAGCTGAAAAACTCACAATGTGTGCCATATTATGCATTAACGCAGCCAGAAATGATTTAAGAAATGAAGAAACTGTCCCAGGTGAGGTTAACGTCCGTGTCCCCTGCAGACCCCCGTGCTGCAGGAGGTGAGGCAGTGGTTCGCTCCCTGGGTGTCTCAGGTGGTTCGTCTCCACCACGACAGCAGAGCGCTGGAGCTGGAGTGGACCGTCGGACCGCTGCCCATCAGGTGACAGTGTGTGTGTGTGTGTGTGTGTGTGTGTGTGTGTCTGTGTGTGTCTGTGTGTGTGTGTGTGTACACACATAGTATATAAGTTATATTTGCTCCCTTTTTTTATTTCGTGCTGATCCGATCTGGGACATCTTTACATGTCTGACTATAATGTTATTTTTGACTTTAAGAGTTTGTTTTATTCTTAATGTCTTCGTCTGTGTGTCTGTCTATATAAACTATATCTAAACGTATTAGTCAGTATTGTTATTGAGCTATTCTCTCTCTCTCTCTCTGTCTGTCTCTCTCTCTCTCTGTCTCTCTCTCTGTCTGTCTGTGTCTCTCTCTCTAGTGACGACCTGGGGAAGGAGGTGATCACTCGTCTGGACACGAGCATCAAAACCTCTGAGTATTTCTACACCGACTCAAACGGCAGAGAAGTGCTGCAGAGAAAGTGAGCCGTTTTAAAAAATCTTTAATGTTTAATAGATGTTACTTGTGATTATTTAAAGGAAACATTAAGACAAGTTTAAGTTCATAAATCTGTACGTGTCGTCGTTTTGTCCTAAAGGAAAGATTTCCGTCCCACTTGGAAACTTTGGCAGTCGGAGCCCATCGCTGGAAACTACTATCCCATCAACTCCCGCGCTTTCATCAAGGTGCGTGATAAACACCATCCCGTTAGAGGAAGTACAGACGGAGCTCGTGTCCCAAATATAACGTGTTTGCTCTTCTCTTTGGATACTTTTCTAAAATGTGGTTCAAATATGTATTAAACCAGCAACCGCAAAAAAATGAAGAAACAAAACCTTCTTCACCCGTTCTTACGTCTTAAACACAGGAGAGAAAACATCTAAATTCAGAAGTATTGTCTTCTCTTTTGGCTCTCGGGGCTTCCGTAGGATTTCATCCTTCTTGCTTTCTGTGTGTCCTCACTCCTCACTCCTCACTCACTCACTCACTCCTCACTCCTCACTCACTCACTCCTCACTCACTCACTCCTAACTCTCACTCTGTGTTTCAGGATGATGTGGACCAACTCACGGTGGTGACGGATCGCTCTCAGGGAGGAGGCAGCATCCAGAACGGCTCTCTGGAGATCATGGTGAGACACACACACACACACACACACACACACACACACACACACACACACACACACACACACACACACACACACACACACACACACACACACACACACACACACACACACCCATAGTCACTCCCTCTCATCTCCCCCCTCAGCTCCACCGCCGGCTGCTGTACGACGACGTCCGCGGCGTCGCCGAGCCGCTCAACGAGACCTCCTCCGTCTTCCCCGAGGGGCTGGTGGTCCGCGGTCGCCTCCTGCTCTCTCTGGACCGCCCGCCCAGCGCGGCCGACGCCCACCGGCCCCTGGCCCAGCAGGCGGTGCTGCAGCCGACGCTGACCTTCACCGACGGAGATCTGCACCCGAGCGCTCGGCTGCAGGTGAGCGGTGTGACCGTAACGCAGGTCTACTTACGTTTTTACGCCTCGAGGTGCACCGACACGTTTTTTCAGAGCTCAGACAGATTTGAAACGCTTTAAATCCAGCCGAGCGTCGTAGCTGGAGTGACCACAGGTCGTCCTCTCTCTGTGTAGTTCTCCGGGCTGCAGGCTGCGCTGCCCCCTGCTGTCCACCTGCTCACACTGACGCAGTGGGACGAGGACTCGGTGCTGCTGAGGCTGGAGCATCAGTTCCAGAGCGGGGAGAGCAAAGTGAACTCGGGGCCGGTCACCGTCAACCTGCAGGTATAAATACCGAGAATTCTGTTTTCATCACACATTTCTGGAGCTTAAAACAAAGATTGTTTTTTTTATTGTTGCATCATATTTATATAACCGTCTTCCTATTGAGTTAAGAGAAAGTTTTAATTACCTTTAAACTAAAGAGACCAAAGCTGCAATCACAGGAATCATTCTACCTCAACTACATCACACACTCTCTGTTTTTAAATAGACTAATAGTATTGTGCTGCATTGTGCTGTACACTGTTTCACTTTAGTGTTTGTACTGATAATATTCAGCCACTAAATTGTAATAACCTGCCCAGAGGACTAAAGATGGAAGGCTCTCTCGCTAACTCTTTCACTAGCGTGCACTGTCCCTGGTAAGTACATATCGATGGATGATTGAAGTGAAATGAAGCAGTAAAGGAAGTTGATGTGCTGCTTTCCCGTCTGTGTAGAAGCTGTTTTCCACTCTGGAGGTTTTGGGCGTGTCTGAACTGAACCTGTCGGCCAATCAGTGGAAAGACGAGATGACACGTTTTCATTGGACACCACAGACGGGTACGTGACCGATGGAAAAAAATGCCTTTTTTTTAGGTCACAACCGCTTCCTTTAGTGCGTTTATTTGACATTTCTTAGCATTTTCAGATCAAAATCTCGTTTCTTTCTGATCTCCACTGCAGCAGGTCTGGGCATCAGTCCTCAATACTTTTATCAGAAATATCCTGATTTAAATCAAGTTATGACATTTGACCTGTTTATTAACCTCTGAAGACGTTATCGGTGTTTCTCTCTCTGTGGTCTTGATTTTCAATGTAAAAGTCAGTAGAGAGATCGAAAGGTTTAAGAAACGACACCGTAGTAGGACAACCTGCACTGGAAGAAAGAAAGAAATAAACGGGAGTTGACCAAAGATGAAGACCAGGCGGCCACATGTCGGCTCCGTGGCAGGAAGCTGCTGCCGGTCACTGATGGAGCGCTCGGCTGCTGGTTGAGTTCCATCAGTGGGACCGAAACTCTTTAATTCTACCAGGGCGGTAATCACGGCTCCATCCCAGTCTGAACTGTAAACTGTTCCCTGCGGGGAACCGATCAGGCAGGCGGTGTAACATAATGAGTCACGAGCGCGTCGTTATGGTTCATGGCTTTAATAAACTGCGGGGTGTTCTAGTCGCTCAGCAGGACTCATTTCACAAAGAAAGACGTGGAATTCATTCGCTGCTCTTTCCTCTTTGTTTTTCTGCTGGTTTGTTAGTCGAGTTTTTGAACTCTGCGTCTCTTTACCAGGCGAGGAGCCCCTGCTGAAGACCTTCAGAGACCCCTCGGCGTGGGAGGTGACCTTGAGGCCAATGGAGATCCGAACCTTCCTGCTCAGGGTCCGCCTCAGATAGTCAACCCACGAGTCGATTTAGTTTTCTCTTCGGCCGAGTAGAACGAGACGTCGGTGGATTGAAGTCTTCCTCGTCTTCCTCGTCTTGATGCAGTTTGTACTGAATTTGCTGAAGCTGCCTTTTTCCTTCTGCACAGCGACGATGCTGAATCTCTGCAGACTGACTTTCAGCACCAGCTCCTCAAATCACACGAATCCTTAAAGACGTTTTACTGGTGCCGACCGCCCGACGAGTGCAATAAGTGTGTTTCTGCCAGTGTGTGTGTGTATATAGATTGAACATGATTTCATACTGATCAACAAGCAATTTGATAATAAAGTCTA
Source organism: Pholis gunnellus (assembly GCF_910591455.1). Classification (NCBI taxonomy): domain Eukaryota; kingdom Metazoa; phylum Chordata; class Actinopteri; order Perciformes; family Pholidae; genus Pholis; species Pholis gunnellus. The sequence goes on from NC_136531.1 coordinate 2,242,076, forward strand.
TCATTCATACTTTGTGTCAACCTGCACTTTAATGTTACAGTGACACTAAAACACCCCGATGCTCGTTCTCTGCACGGGAAGATCTTTATAATAGATTTACTGCATGTGGATGCAACCTGAACAGTTTAATAAAGCTATAAATGAAGTTCATTTAGCTTCTCATCTATTATTTAATCTCTAGACGGCGCTCACCTGAACCAACAGAACACATTCAAACTGAGCGACTTTATTGAAACGAGTCAAAAATAACAAAAGATCAAAATAACAAGATTTTACAGCGAGAACAAGCTCTGGCGTAAAACTGAGAAATGTTCATGTTCTGCATGTTGACCGGGTTATTTTGTTCTCCAAATATAATCTCCATTGTAGTGCGTCGCCCTCGCGTCGTCCAGGCTGCACCGAGCCGCTCAAACTCCAGAAATAAAATGATTAAAAAAAAAAGAAACTAGAAAACAGGCCGAGCTCAGGAGATCACTCGGGCTTCTGCTCCTTCGTCTGCTCCAGGTCGTGGGAGTAGCAGCATCTGTCTCCGTGTGTGCACGTTCCCTGAAACAACACAACAGGATTCTCATTGAGGCTGATGTTCTATTCACTAAAGGTACATTTTGGCCACTCGGCTCCTCTGGCTGCTGATGGAGGCGACTGATTCAGCAGCACGTTTCCAGCCCGGACATGAAGACGGTTTTCATTAGTGTTTAAGGAACCGTCTCCCGGCAGCATATTGCAGAACCCAAAGATAAATATGAAAATCGTTTTAAGTGTACGCTGCTTCACCCCGACGTCAGACAGCCGCTCTGTTCACAGAACCAGACAAGAAGACGGAGCGGCTCGTCTCCGGATCGGGTAGTTTGTTTATTGAGGAACCCTTTAAAACCTTAATCTGGGCAGCAGAAGTACGGTCATATCGTTCCATTAAATACTAAATAAAGTCGGGCAAGCTAGTTTATAACACTAGTTATATAGCTAGTTTATAACACTAGTTATATAACTAGTTTATACAACAGTTTATATAACTAGGTTAAACTAGAAAAACACACTGAAGTAGTTTTTTCCAGGGAAATGGCCGTCTGTTAAACAGGTGTGTGTGTGTGTGTGTGTGTGTGTGTGTGTGTGTGTGTGTGTGTGTGTGTGTGTGTGTGTGTGTGTGTGTGTGTGTGTGTGTGTGTGTGTGTGTGTGTGTGTGTGTGTGTGTGTGTGTCCTGTTCTCAGTCTGATAGAGTTGATTTCCTTCTGACCTGTTTGAACCTTTTACAGTGAATGTTTTTCAGCTCCGAGTCCGTGATCTGGTTCTTCCTCTTGTTCTGGCACTTCTTACTCTTGTCCTGCAGGTCGGTAATGATACCGCCGCTGGGAGGGAGAGGAGGGGGGAGAGAGAAGGGGGGAGGGAGGGGAAATAAGGGTTTTATTCTCAACAATAATTATCAAGCTGGTGTAAAAATAAAATATAAATATTCATTTGAATTTGGTTTTATCTGGATTCAGTTTCCTCTCTAAATTCAGCTTGACGTTTAAAATGTGATTATGTGTGTGGAGGTTTGTGGAGGTGTGTGGAGGTGTGTGGAGGTGTGTGGAGGTTTGTGGAGGTTTGTGGAGGTGTGTGGAGGTGTGTGGAGGTGTGTGGAGGTGTGTGGAGGTGTGTGGAGGTGTGTGGAGGTGTGTGGAGGTTTGTGGAGGTGTGTGGAGGTGTGTGGAGGTGTGTGGAGGTGTGTGGAGGTTTGTGGAGGTGTGTGGAGGTTTGTGGAGGTTTGTGGAGGTTTGTGGAGGTGTGTGGAGGTGTGTGGAGGTGTGTGGAGGTTTGTGGTCGTTTGTGGTCGTTACCCAGCTTTGGCGCGAGCTTTGGGTCCCCAGAAGGCCTGCGGGTTCTCCTGGAACCGGGTCAGGTGGCGTTTACGGGACTGCGGGTTGGCGTCCTCCCTCACAGTGAAACAGGCTTCTGAGCTACACACACACACACACACACACGTTACTATGACACACACGTTACTTCTCTAACACAATAGTATAAAAACCATCTCAGTATGTGGCTTCATTTGATTCTGCTGGACTCACCCGGGCTCAGTGGAGAGGATCTTGAAGGCGGGGCTGGTCTCTGACAGCTTCTCTCTCTTCACAGGATTGGTCTTCTCCTGTGTTGAAGTAAAAACGATGCATTAAGAGAGAGAGAGGGGGGGGGGGGGGGGGGTTCAGACTATTTAACGTGTTATAATCCGTAATGTTCACCCAGCAGCGCATGATGTCCCAGATAACTGCAGGAGGAGCGTCCGTCTTGATGCCGTTCTTACAGGCGTGAGAGAGAGAAACTCTGTGACCAGCATGAAGGAGAGCCGACCTGCAGAGAGAGACGAGGAGGAGGAGGAAGAGGAAGAGGACAGGTTAGATACAACAACTACACACAAAGACTACACAGCACAGGTGTGGACCACAGTCACATTCGAGTCCAAGTCAGAAGACTTGAAACTAGAGATTGAGACCATAAACTCATGTTTACAATGTTTACTGAGGTAATAAATCAAGAGAGAAGTAGAGTCATTTTCTCATAGACTTCTATACAACCAGAGGAGTCGCCCCCTGGTGGCCATTAGAGAGAATGCAGCTTTAACACATGAAGCTTTGACTTCACTCTGCAGAACCGGAGGTTGCCTCCTCCTCCATCATTTGCGTTGCACGAAAATCTCTATTCGCAAAACCCGAAATTCCTCAGCAGGTGACGCTGTGACTTCAGATAATCAACCGTGACAGGAAGAAGCACACTCAAGACACATAGGCTTTTCAAAATAAAAGCCAAGTTAGGTCATTTAGTTTGACTTTTTAAGTACGACTGTGTGGTTTGTCTCAGACCTGTGGGGCCACACTGGACCACCACGAGGACCGGTGCCCTGGTCTCTCTGTGTGTGTGTGTGTGTGCGTGTGCGTGTGCGTGTGCGTGTGCGTGTGCGTGTGCGTGTGCGTGTGTGTGTGTGTGTGTGTGTGTGTGTGTGTGTGTGTGTGTTACCTAAACTGCAGCAGGGGCGGAGTATTGCAGTGAATGGTGCTGCTCAGACTGTCCACAGTGTAATAAAGAGGCACGTCGTCCAACTCCTGAAACAAGCGGGATGACGTGTTAGAACAAGAACACATCAGACTTTTTTAAATGTATATTTATAATGAGAGCGGGAGAGAGACGAATACCTCGGTCACCATGCTGAGCATGCCCTCGATGCGTTTGGACGTCCCGAATCGGGACGGGTTCCCCGACACGGCCGACAAAACCTTCTGGACGAACGCCACGTCGTGGATAGGCTCCGCCCAGATGGGACCGCCCAGCTACACAAAGCACAGACGGACTTCAGCTGGCGCGTCGAGTGAGAACGTACCGATTACAAAACGAGCAGAGTGCAAAACACACGACGCGCCAACAACGCCAACGAGAGTCTCACCTGATGTCTCTGTCCACAGTGCTCACACTCTGGTCCCACAGGAGGTCCGGTGGCAGGAGAGTACTTCACACTGAAATCACATCAGAGTCTTTACTACACACACACACACACGCTGTCGACAGGAAGCCGATACAAGAGACAGTAACTCAAGGCCGGTGGTGCTTTGAGCGAAATGCTAAAGCTTGGTTCATATTTGGGCGCGTGGCATAAATAAAAAGGTGGCCACGCCGTCCCTTTAAACCGTGACCGCCGTCCACCGCCGAGCTTCATTCAGCTAAACGAGACTAAAATACATCACTTCAGTCACGCGTTGTGATTTAATTTGATGGGGACAAAATACAAGTTTATTAAGAAGAATTTAGAAAAAAGAAAAAATTTTAGAAAAATTTTGATAAAAAGCACTCTTGTTTTGATTTCGAAGGACAAATCTTGATATTTCGCCGTAAAACAACGTTTAGATGCGACGTCCCAAAGCTGCAGAGAGCGTTTTCACTTCACATGAAATACAAAGAGCCGGCGCTTCAGCGGCGGGCCGTCTTACTGTTTTCCGTTGCTGGATCTTCTTCCCATTCGCTGGAGGTGAAAAGAGCCGCAGCCGACACAGTTGTAGACCAGAGCCTGTTTACTGCGACACGAGACAGAAACATGTCATCAGAAACATGTCATCACCACTGGCCAGGCTAAATAGATCCTATTTACAGCTGACGTCATCATAAAGGATGCTTTAGGGCGGGGCTTACTGTGATTGACAGGTGGCTGCCGCTACCAGAGACTCATCATTATTATTCATCATCATCTATAAAGTGTAAAGAGTTCTATATTTTCCTTCAGATGTTTTATTCTTTATCTCACCAACTTCTGCTGCTGCCATTATTTTTTAGTATTTGTTGCTGCAGTGACCCAGTTTCAGGATCAGCTTTCATCATATGTTCTTTGTTAGGAGGTGTGTGTGTGTGTGTGTGTGTGTGTGTGTGTGTGTGTGTGTGTGTGTGTGTGTGTGTGTGTGTGTGTGTGTGTGTGTGTGTGTGTGTGTGTGTGTGTGTGTGTGTGTGTGTGTGTGTGTGTGTGTGTACCTGGCTGAGTTCTTGACCGTGGCCTGTCCTGTGAAGACGCGTACGAACACCCTGATGTAGAAGTCGACGCTGACGGCCAGCAGAGGCTGGATGTAGCGCTGGTACACTCCGGCCCGCTGGTCCAAACTGTGGAGGATGATACGAAGAGCCTGAAAACAGAAACACACACATTCTTTATTTCTGATGCAGAATGTCTGCAGAACAGTCGGATCTTCTTGCTAAATGATTATGATACGAACAAAAAGTCAAATGTGAGGAATGCTGACATCATGCTTCTTTCAGGTCAACGTCAACTTTAGAAATGGAACCAAACTCAAGTCAGGAAGAAAGCAACATGATGTAATGTCATGTGACGTGCAGGTGTGTTCATAGCGTTTACGCAACATAACAAAAAAATACTCTCGACCATAAGCTACCATTGGGGAAAGTTGGTTGTTTTCCAGGATGCGTTGCAACCAAGCGGAGGAAGTGTGTTAAAGCTGCATTCTCTCTAATGTCCACCAGGGGGCGACTCCTCTGGTTGTATAGAAGTCTATGAGAAAATGACTCTACTTCTCTCTTGATTTATTACCTCAGTAAACATTGTAAACATGAGTTTATGGTCTCAATCTCTAGTTTCAAGTCTTCTTCAATACAGCATGATGTTCATTTAGTAAATGATGGTCCATTTAGAGTCAAACAGACCATAAAGCAGGGGATGCTTTAGGGGCGGGGCTACACAGTGATTGACAGGCGGATGCTCAGCCGGCCTTCTTGCTGTTGGACTAGTGAGTAATATTAGCTGCTTTGCTCCATCTCACACTTGCTTGATGTTTGGATGTGTTAGCAAAGTTATCGACTCGCTATTTTTGATCATGTGTAAAGTAATCATTACAAATACACGTGAACAGTTCTCTCTATTTATGACAAGCGTGTACAAAATACCAATTATTGCATTATGTTGCTTTAAATGTCGCAGGAAGTAAAGAAACAGCCACCAAGCGCTTCACCTCCGTGAACGGATCACAACGTTAATGATGCCAGGAGCTGCAAAATGTCATCAGTCTGTGAGTTCTCATCTTTATATCCTGGAGGGGGAAAGTACCCCAAGTAGAAGAAACACACACACACACACACACCTCCAACTAGTAGCCTCAGGCCAGAATCCATGACAATGCTTACTGTGTTTCTATCAGACCCACACAAACTGTACACACTACACCAAGGATCAGGACATTATGGATGCAAATACGTGGACAGGTGTGTGTGTGTGTGTGTGTGTGTGTGTGTGTGTGTGTGTGTGTGTGTGTGTGTGTTCACCATCTCATGGCAGTATTTGGCTTTGATGGAGACTGAACCGTATTTGCTGTAGCAGGTCTCTCCACTGTTTCCTGCCATCACCGCCATGTCTGTACACGTTATACACAACAGACCTGAGAGAGACAAAGACACAGTGAATGAAAATATAAATTATATATATATATATATATATATATATATATATATATATATATATATATATATAGGTCATATAGAGGCATCAGTATCAAACCCACACTGTTTCATAATCTGTTAAAAAGTTCATATCTATCTATGTCGTATTGAACGTCACAGACAGTCACACTGTTATTAGGAGCAGGGCGATGAGACGGAGGAATGACAAGCAGGAGAGTCGATTGCATTATTGACAGACCGAGCTACCCACCTCCCTCGCTGACTGTCTGCACAGCGGCATCCAAGAAGGAGGCGGGGCTCCCGTAGGGATCCAGATCGATGACATCGTAGCGCTCCTTCTTCCCTCGCATCTCGTACATCAGCATACTGGAGGAAGAATAACAAAAGGTGAGGGAGAAGAATTAGTCAGCTCCACATCCACTGACATATATTACATGCTGAGAAAGAAATGAATTAAAGAATGGAGCAGAGAGGGACGAAGAAACATGGAGAAAAGATGAGTTAAGGCCACCTAAAAAGAGAGAAGAGAGAGAAACAACTGAAGAAGATAGAAGAAGAGGCATGAAGACGAGCAAGCCAAGGAGAAAAGTGAGGAGCCAGGATGACAGAAAAAGGGACAAAAGAGTTGATGTGAGGAGATGAGAACAGAGAGATGAATAGAACAAGAGGTCAGAGGCTGGAGAGGAATGAAGACGAGGGAAGAGGAAGAGGAACAAACAGAGCTAATCAGCGAGGCCGGATGACGAGCGTTTCCCCCGAATGTGCCGAGTCGGTCGTACCTGGCGTCCCTGCAGCTGGCGCGGAGCAGGTGGTCGACTCCGTTGTAGTCGGCGTTCCTGGCGATCAGCGCCGCAGCTTTGGTGGAGAAGTCGTTGGCGGTGACGCTGTGCAGGCCCGGGACCTCCAGAGCGAAGCGCACCGAGCGCAAACCGGACGCCGACAGACCCTCCAGAACACGGAGGCCGTGCTGCAACGCAGAGTCGGGGGGAAAATCTTAAAGCTGCAGCAACGGTTTGTTTTTCGTTTTTTTTGGCCACTTGGGGGCAGCAAAAACAAGATGTGAACACAACATTGACATATTCTCAATTTATAAAATTAGCAATATGTGTGTTAAAGCTGCATTCTCTCTCGTGTCCACCAGGGGACGACTCCTCTGGTTGTATAGAAGTCTATGAGAAAATGACTCTACTTCTCTCTTGATTTATTACCTCAGTAAACATTGTAAACATGAGTTTATGGTCTCAATCTCTAGTTTCAAGTCTTCTTCAATACAGCATGATGTTCATTTAGTAAATGATGGTCCATTTAGAGTCACACAGACCATAAAGCAGGGGATGCTTTAGGGGCGGGGCTACACAGTGATTGACATGTCTCTACCAGAGACGTATACGGTGTCTCTACGTCACTCCTCCTCAGTCCAGATATGGTCACTTCTGTTTATCGGTGTCAAAAAACAACAACATGGCGATGGCCGTATTCCAAGATGGTGACTGCGAAAATCACCAAACATCAGTCAAACAACCAATGAGTGACGTCACGATGACTACGTCCACTTCTTCTCCGCAGTCTGTGATATTTACACAGCCAGCAGACACGGAGCAACATTAGCATTCGTTTAGAGACGCGTTTGTGTGCACCTGATAAACTCAAGTCCAAATATCCACTCTGCTGTTAGCTCTCCCGTTAGCTCTCCTGTTAGCTCTGCTGTTAGCTCTCCTGTTAGCTCTGCTGTTAGCTCTCCTGTTACAGGTCTGCTTTTCTTGCGGCGGTCATTTGATTCATCACATCATTGCAGAGAACATTGATTATAGCAGCTATAAAGCTGCAGTAACAGAATTCTGAATTCCAGCTGTTGAAACAGAACGTAAATTGTCCTCAATCCTGAAATTGTGAAGCTGTAGATATTTGTTTTTCACGTAATCACTGGCCTCAGAGTGGAACTGCTGAATTGAGACTTCCACAGAGAACTGGAATCCCCAACAACGTCTTTATAACGCTCCGGGCTTCACTGATATCTAAAGACACGATTCCAACTTCATGAAATCCTCCAGTTTTAAAAAGCTGATCTAATTACCTCCCTCGACCACTTGAAGTGTGAAATTACCTTGTGCTCATTAACATAAGTCATTTGATGGAAGCCCTTATCTAAACTGCTTTGTGCTGGCATCACTGAGTGCATTTTTAGCAGAGGAAACCCCGGTGGGACTCAAACCACCAACCCTGACAGTATGAGCAGCTACAGAACCACCGGCCGCCAGAACGTTGGATTTGTCGAAGAAAATCATATTTTCTGCCTGGCTTCACTTTCGTAAAAGATGGTTTGGTGTTTACTATGAACCCTTCGTACCTCACATCGTTCCCCCACCAGCGCATTTACGGTCGGAGCCTCGGCTCCGTTCTTCTGCTCCGTCTGTACGTCGGCCTCGTCGGCCTCGTCCTCCGACAGAGAGACCACCACCCGCTCTCCCTCTTTCTCGCCCGGCACCACCAGCTTCACGCCGCGCTGAGCCAGCACTTCTCTGGCAAACTCTGTGAGCACAGCACATCTGTGGAACACGAAAAGCATTTATTATATACAAGCATGCATCATAACGAGGTTAATTAGTAACTATTCATGACATTTGCTCTCATCCAAACTCAACTTTGGTGATTCTTGACTAAATGAAAGACAGTAATCTATTTGCCCAGTATTTTAAAACCATAATGACAATATTAATGTGTGGGTTCTTGTGTTTGAAGTTCAAAGCTTTACTGACAGGCTGTGAGTGACAGGTCGACTGTGTGAAACACTACTTTCATCATCGGTCACATGACCTCAGCACACCTGTCCTGAAAGGCCCAGAGGCTGAACACCTCTACGCAAGCGGCACCATGAAGACCGAGCTGCTCTGGAGAAGTACGGCTCAGGTTTGGGTTTAAATATCCGACAGAAAGGACCCTATGAAGTAAAGTGCGTACTGAATCGTCTCCACTGTACTGAACTCGTGTCTGTGGTGCGATGTCTCTTCAGGGTGAAAGCCAAAGCAGCAAAAATGAAACGCTTACGTCAAGTCCCTGTTAAACTCCTGGACTGGGTTGTAAAACACCTCGTTAGCACTGGGAAACAAGATGGCCGCCTTGCCCTCCTTGACCACCGTCTCCCCAGGTAACAGCCCTGCAGGACGCTTCTCCTCGCTGGCCGCCAGGCTCACATATTCAGCAGGAGGTTTGACGATGGGAACCTCTGGGGTCGTATTTAGGGGCTCCATGGATCTCAGTCCTCGGCTGGCAGCAGCAGCAGCAGCAGCAGCGCTGCCTAAACTCCACCGAAACGTGCGTGTGGATGAGCGGGTGCAGGACGGATGCAGAGGATGGGAGACGACGATGATGGGGAGCAGCCGAGCCGTCCGCACCAGCATCAAGGTACACCGGCTGGACGAAGACAAACACCTCTGGATAAGTTCCACTTAAATGCAGAGCAGGTGCAGCATTGGATGGCTGAAACTAATACTAATGTCAATATTTACCCAACACAGAAACATGTTTGATTATAGAATTATGACCCAGATATTAACAGTATTAAGTATTTATTTGTGAAAATGTAAAGAAAGGGGAGAGTTCACCGTTTTTTAGACCTCATATAATAAAGGTTTCACAAATCTGAAACTGTGTTTGGCTTCTTTAGGATGATCGAGTCCAGATTTGACATTTGTTTCAGAGAGACCTGATCAATGTGGGATAGTTGGGAAATCTCCCTTGTTTTTGCATTTTCACAAATTTGAAATTGGAGTTCAGACAGCATTAAAGCTTTACCCAAGATGTCTTAGACACTTTTAATAACACTAAATCAATAACAAAAATCAACACCATTACTAAATAGTGAGCCCAGAGATTACAATTAGACTAATCTGTTTACTGTATTTAAATACGATAGTGGCTAAATGAAAACTAACTCCATCTATTAACCCAGGACTGGAATTATTCTTAAATTATTAGCTTGTTTGCTAGCTATGCTAACCCTAATAAACATAGTTTTACCTGTGGCGCCTCCCTTTTAAGGCGGACACTCCAGAGGTTTGTAATATAATAGGCGATACGTGTGACCGTGCCGGTAACCGTTTCCTCCGCGTAGATCTCTCTCACTCTCTCTCACTCTCTCTCTCTCTCTCTCTGCTGGTTAATCTCACGTTAGCACATGGAGGCAGCCATGTTTTTGAGCGTCTCTACGGAAGCCCGCGCGGCCAACAAAGAGAGAGGCGCGCTGCTCGTCCCTCCGCCCCCTACCGGCGGAGCCGTGTAATGTCAGGGAAACCGGTGTAACGTAAGGACACGAGAGGGAGAGATAGGGAGAGGGAGAGGAAGAGGGGAGGGGAAAAAAGAGAGAGAGCTGACTGGCCTACTTTTCTCCCCCGCAGTAAACATGTGAGGAGACTGGAAAACACATCAGTCCGCTCTCATGAATAATCAAATTTAATCTCACCGCGCCTGAAGTTGGTGATGCGTTCATGCAAAAGGCTAAACATAGCCGATGGATTACACTCGAAATACAGACTCACGATGTGAGGATAAAAAAGAGAAAATAAGGTCAATGCAGGTCAGTGCTGAGTGAGGTTATAGGTCGTGTGCAGCTGTGTAACGAAAATAAATAAAACATTCTGGTTTTTCGGCTTTAATCATCAAACAGGAGCTATTGGCTATATCTTTTTTTATTATCACTGCATGGAGCAAAACTGGATTATCCAGAACCCTGAGAGTTGCAGGTGTTGCCTATACTCTGTATTTACTCGTGTTTTAAATTAAAAAGAAGTTGGGAATATTAACCATAAACCCAAAATGAACTGATATAAGGAGTCCTGCTGTATTACAGCACCTATACTCTGGAAGAGAGCCAATGAGTTAAAACATCCGAGCTTATATGTTGCATCATCTTAAATTATACATATTTAATCACATTACTACACAGCAACCCTGGGGCCATGTAGTGTTTAAAAAACCATACACATTGTTCAGGGAGTGGAAGAAATGTGCAGGTTGATGTGATCTTAATGTGCATGTAGTCATGTATTTATGCTGTTTTCAGGTCCTTTTATGCAACTTTAGACTTCTTATTTCACCACATTTAAGAGGCAAATATTATATTATATTATTTATACTCATTGTCACAGATTAAACTACGGAACAGAACCCGGAATGGAACAGAACCCGGAACACGGAATGAGAAATGGAACAGGACGCAGAACACGAAACGCGAAACGCGAAACGCGGAACACAAAACGCGGAACAGAACACAGAACACGGAACGGAACAAGAACAAGGACATGGAACACGGAACGCGGAACACGAAACGCAGAACAGAACGCAGAACACGGAACGGAACAAGAACAAGGACATGGAACATGGAACATGGAACGCGGAACACGAAACGCAGAACACGAAACACAGAAAACTAAACAGAACACCAAACGGGACACGTACCAGGACACGGAACACGGAACATGAAAAGGAACAGGGAAAACGGAACACGGAACACAGAACAGGACACGGAACAGAACATGGAACACAACACGGAACACTGAACGTGGAACAGAACACGAAACATGTACTAGGACACGGAACACGGACCAGGACACCGAACACTGAACACTGAACAGAATAGAACACCGAACGGAACGCAGAACTGAACGCGGAATGGAACCCGTACCAGGACACGGAACACGGAAAACAAAATGGAAAACAAAAATGGAACACCGAACGGGACACGTACCAGGAAACGGAACACAGAAAACAAATTGGAACAGGACACGGAACAGAACATGGAACACAACACGGCAGCTGTATAAGGACAATAAATGAAACGGAACATTCTGTTTTTTTTTGCTTTGTGTTAATCATCAAACAGGAAACTAACCTTTGCGCACAAAAGTGTAAAAATCACTTTCTTTTATCTGCTACATTAAATGATGCTAAATGGCGATAAAGCTAACTCGACTCATGTGTCAATCTTGCCTTATGATATTTCTGTACATCAAGTACTATACTCTTTATTTTTAAATGTAGAATTTTAGAAGCATTATATTTAGGCTCAGTGTGTTTTTAAATGGGACTAATTCAGGCTCAGCAATGAAATAATGGAAACATGGCTTATATATATAATATATATAGTTTATTCCTTAAATCATTTCGACTTTCACAAGAATAATGAAATACCTGGAAAATAAAAATCGAAATAACTGACCACTTTTGGGGGACTGTATTTCTAAAACCCAGTGACTTTGGTACATTTACACGCTGAGAATACTTCCTGTGTCTGTAATAAACTGCCTCTACTGTGTGTGCATGCGCACGCGAGCCTGAACATCTGGATGGGGGCGCTGTGACAATAAATGCCCAGAGAGCGTGGCGCTATACATCTGACACAGGAGAATTATAGAGTTAATAGTATTTGGCATGACGGGGGAGAGAGAGAGAGAGAGCGGGGGCGCGCAGTGCCGTGCCCGAATGAATGCAGTCTCATCCTGTTCAGCATTCTGTGAGCGCAGCACCTGGAAGGCCCCCGAGGGCTCACCTGTCCGGAGTCTAGACGCGCGCGCGGCCATCACTGACACAAGTTAAAGACAGCGGAATCGCCGGTGAGTGTAGTGAGAGAGAGTGTGAGTGTGTGTGTGTGTGTGTGTGTGTGTGTGTGTGGGGGTGGGGGGGGGGGTTGAGTGGGTGGACTGGTGGGTGGGGCTCCAGACGGTCGGGTCGGCTGGGGACGCATGCTCGTCTACCTGGCTGCAGCGGCGCGTGCGGGGTCCAAAAAACCTGTAATTCGTTACTCCCTAGTTACATTACCTCGATATACATTAAAATATATATAGATATATATATATATATATATATATATATATATATATAGATATAAAATATATGTATAATGTCTAGCGTCTGTTTAGGCTGTATTCATAATAATATAATATAGGCTAATTTAAAATGAAATAAAAATGAATTGCAACTGATTCATTATAGTTTTGTCACATTTGTTGTGACTGGATACAAAAAAAACAGCATTTCCACGTGCACCGAAGTCAACTTTTCTGCCATTACTCATCCAAATTATTGTTCAACTGCCAAGTTATTTTTTTAGGAGGTGAAATGTGTTGAGGTAAACAAAGTGAGCCTATAAATACAACCACCAAAGGTATACTTGCTTAAATGATTACAAAGCTATATTTGACGTGATACATTTACCTGGTGTCGTATTTTCTAGATGTTTTGTATAGAGGAAGTTTAAAGTCTGATAATATGATAATGCATTATTACCAGATACTTTGTATGTTAAAATGAGCCCACAGTACAGAAGGTGTTAATTCGGTTGCAGCGCTGGCAAATGAGACAATGCAGAATGTCTGTCTGTCTGTCTACCTGTCTGTCTGTCTACCTGTCTGACTGTCTACCTGTCTGTCTGGCCGATCAGTAGCTCTGCGATCTGTCTGCAACCCCTGGGAGAATTAAACAAAATAGAAATCCCTCCTCTCCTCCTCCTCCTCCTCCTCGATAGCTCTGCGCTCTCTCTCCTCGCCTGCATGCGTGAGTGTGAGCGCGCGCACGTGCAAAAGCATGTATGTGTACGCATGATATTGTGCGCGCGTGCGTGCTCCGGCTGCTGGTTCACGGGTCTTTTTCTTTTTTTTCCTCTCCTTACAGTCACAATGAATGGCTGCCTGTAGCGAGGCGGAGGGGAGACGTTGGACCGCTTTAATTCCGCAGCTGGGGCCCCTCCATTGAGTCACTTCTACCAGCGGATATATACACGTAGATACAAGCCCGAGAAGGGGTGAGTTGAGTGCGGCGGGTCAACGAGGACAAACGGTTCCCGGAGGGTCGGTCAGTTGTCCGAGACCCGGACTGTGTGTGTGTGTGCGGGGTGCCATGATGAATTTGGATGGGTGGTTTTGGTCAGAAGGGTGTAATGGTGGCGGTGTGTTGGAGTGTGGGGGGGTTAAGCTATTGTTGTTTTATTGTTTTTAGGGGATGGGTGGTAAAGTTGTGTGTTAGCTACTATCGATGGGGGGATGGGCTCACGGGGACCGACCAAACTTTAACCACTTCACCGGCTTCTCTTCTACTCGTCTCCTTTCCTCTCCTCCTCGGTGAGTGACTTGAGTCCTTCTCTTTTTTTTGTAATCCAGCATTCCTTAACTTTCTTCTAAAAAAATAGTGGTACAGTTTAAAATGTCTTTATAAAAAATAAAATAAAACAAGCGTTAATTCGCCCAAATATCTCGGTGTCCTGACAGTAAAAAGGGGGGTTAAGATTATACAGCCTACTTTTCCTTCCCTCCTTTCCTTTCCTCCCCTCTTCTTCTCTCTCGCCATGCCGGGATCCATCCGTCCTGTCTCGCGCATTTTGTGTCCCGGGATGACCTGTTGATGTCGGGCTAAAAAAAAGAAAGATGGAGTACCAGACAGACTCACCGGGGTTAAAATAAAGACTACGTTAACGTAAGCGTTTTTACAACCGTGTGGCTTAGTACGATTTTTAATGAATAATTAATTCGCTGTGATATATCATAGGCGACATTTTTTTTTGTGGTTCGGACAACGTGAGTCTGTCCCGTAACGGTCGGTAACTGCCATTCGGCCGTTAGGAGGAAGGAGACCAGTCTCAACGGACAGACTCGCGCTTGGCACGGAGAGCGAGAACGAAGACCTAAATATTTTATCCTCTCGACTGTTTTAGTGGCAGATTATTTTGGTGGTAGAATTCGTGCCCCCCCCCCCCCCATCGGACGATACACGTGTGTGTGTGTTGCGATGGTTCTGCCAGGCTCTCTCTCTTCATGTGAGATTTTAATTAATGTATAATTAATGTGGGTAAATAAAAGTCTTTGAGTCGAGCTCCAGGGAGGCTACACACTTTAGCCACATTCTGGTGGCTTGTCTCCTTCCATGAGTGTCGGTGCAAAAATGCAGCATTTTAAGCCTTTAAACGGACACACAGGGCTGGAATTAATAAAAAAAATGCGATTTAAAGGCATTTTTTTTGTTTGCCATTTACGTATATTGGTGAAGTGTTGCACTCATGCCAGTGTTAGCCTATAGCGTTAGCTTGCTACTTGCTAACAGGCCACCTTTTAACCTCTCCAAAAAACCAGGAAACTGATCGTGATTAGGTTGAGATTGATGCTGATATCACACGTGTTGATTCAGAATAGTTGCTTATATAATGACAGCTGACTGCAGCTATCAAGTTACTACTGCTTTCTTCTTTTAGGGTGTTTGTCTGTTAGCTGGAGCCTGTGTGTTAGTCTGCACAGAGTAAACAGAGTGTGTGTGGCCCTGGAAGTGAACTTTAAAAGTTGTAAAGGACACACACACACACACACACACACACACACACACACACACACACACACACACACACATAGAGAGCATATAATAGGTCACATGGGGACTACAGGCCATGGGTCAAGTGGTGTGAATTAACTCTCCTTTTATGTTTCCTGGAAGTTGTTGTGACCTCTCTGACCCGTGAGGAGTTAAAGGTTTCTGCTAGGATGTGCACGCTCCACGGTGTTTATAAATCAAAGTGAGGTATGTGCGGTTCACTCGGGTGAAAGAGAGTTATTGCTGTTCGAGCTACAAAAATAGCAACTTGGAAGTTGTTGTTTTTATCACAAATGCTGGCGCTTGTGTTGTGAACCGTAGAACTTGCTGTGCTGCTTTTTGAGGGAAGATTTTCTCTCTACAAATGCTTTTGTCTTGCTTATTATTCATGCCGGTTGCACGTATTTACACCTGGAAACAGCCAGAGGCAACTGCTATTGGTCGAGGAGCTCCACTGGGACGCTTCAGTCGGTTCAATCGCTCGCTCAAGGCCGCGGGGGAGTGCAGATGTGAAGGGAGCAGACAGTGCAAATCATGCATTTTCAGTACTTAAGTAGTTTTCCCAGCCAGTGCACAGGTCAAAATCCAGCTATTTATGAAATCTTAATCCTGCTGAAAGACAGAAATCCACGTCCTGATATAATAATTATAAAGTAGGAGTAATGCATGTAAACCAACACTGGATAAGACCCAGAATGCACAGAGAGAATGTCACGCTGAGCCACTTTCAGTTGGATAATATTCACATTAATGCGACGCATATGGATCTCTGTACATCGACACAGACTGTCGAGGTACAATAATGTGTCACGACTCAATGGCCTGGAAGTTTTGTCAAAACATCATCGATTTTTAACAAGTAGTTGAGAACTGTAATTTATACACTCAGGCGCTAATAGTGTTTTGATATGATGGCATATATTATTCAGATCATATCGTACAAAGTGCTCCCGATCCAATAAGCACTCTGTCTGCAGTCTTAATTGTATTTTTTTGTTGTTGTTCAATTAATTAAGCATGATTATATCATAATGGCAGTTCTCACAATCAGTACTCAAACTAAATATTAGCATTTGCCCAATCTTTAAGTGACTTATTCTAACCATCAAACGCCCAGAGATGCTGATAACCAACTATGGTTATTTTAACCTTAACCGTGTGGACACTAGTCCAGATTTAAAACACACACACACACACACACACACACACACACACACACACACACACACACACACACACACACACACACACACACACACACACACACACACACATATCTCTTTATTCATCCCAAAGGCGACATTAGTTAAGATGAAATGTGTAGCGCTTGGACTGTAAGTAAGCCATGCTTTACTCTTTCTCATAACCCAGTGCCATGCTTCCTATGCCTATATCTCTCACAATTAATGGGTTGCTATAAACTTTTAAAATTAATTACGATGAAATGCTGATGGCCCTTTAATCCTCAGCGCTGCCCTTATTGTAGGCGTTTGTCTGCAGCCCAGGACGGCTGAAGCCCACCTGTATTTATCAACTGGGAAAGGTTCTGCTGAGCGTGCACGCTGCACACACCGCATCACATTCACACCTGGAAGCTACAACCACTGCATTATGGTTGACGTACAAACTAAATGAACTGTAAAGAATCAAAAAGACAACAAATGTAGCTCAGAGATATGACCATTAATCCATAAACCAACCAACAATAACTCGTATCTCATGTTCATGGTCTACTTTACTACCTTTATACAAACCCTGTAAGGAAACAAAGGTTGAACATCCTGCAAACTATTTGATTTGGCTGCAAAATATTTACTGAAATGTAGCTTTTTAAGAGCTCCTCCTTTGTCCCTGAAGATTGTCCCTGTATGATCCATAGACATGTAAATAGTGTCATTTGTTGCGCCAGTTTATGAAAAATTCGAGGTGCACGACGTGATGACAACATTTACGCTGAGCTTTATTTTATGTCCATAGCGTTAAGAGTATTTAGCGAAAGAGTTGTAATTTTACGTGTTGTTAATTTGGCTGTCCCAGTATGAGGTTTTAAAGTAAGGCTTTAGTTGGAGACATTGATTCGTTCTTAACTTGTTCGGGTGATTCGGGAGAACTCGCTGCATTCGCCAATCTTCTCTCTGGTACGAACACTGTGTTCAGGTGGTCCAGACCTGTTTGTTTCATTACTTTGAAGTCATTGGAAACCTTTTCTATGAATTCAACTTCATGCTTGAGTTGACTTTATCCTGTTTGCCTCGTTGGACTTGTACTTGTTTCGTGCTTTTCTAGTCACTACATGTCAATCACCCGTTGACACCCGTTCATACGCTGATGGTAGTGACTACCATGCAAGGAGCCAGCTGCCCATCAGGACTCTAACTAATCATTCATACCCAACAAACGACACCACTTTTAGAGCCGACACGAATGGCTGATCATTGATGATCCATATTGTTGTTTGATTGGAGCAGCTGGTCCACAAGGATTCAGACTATTTGTTTCCCAAAAATCATTTAAACTGCTCTGAAGTCGGTTACACCATCAAAAACACTACATGTTATACTTTTACTTTGTTTTAGTAATTAAATTGATAAGGAAATCAAATATTCTGTTTTCATTGATTAAAATTAATGTTGTCATTAGTAGTTTTAATGATGTATTATTAGTGTAAACGGCTCATAGTTCATCTCTAATGTCAGACATTTCAGTCAACCTAACACCAAATAGAGCCCTATGTTTCTGACTTGTAATTATTTAGTTGACTACAAAAGCACCAAATGTCGTCCCTAAATAAGAGTTAAGAGGTCCGCTATTTAAAACATTACACGGGCTAGAATAGACGTGGAAGTAAGAACTTTTATTTCACATGAAAGCAGATCTAAGTGTACATTGTGCATTTATAGACTAAAATAAAAGGGTCCAGCCCAGAGCAATGCCCTCTGCCTTTGAGCAAAAATCAATTGTGAGATCTATTCCCTTGTTTGTTTTTCTGTCGCTATGGACAGTTCCTCCTCTGCTGGGTGATGAAGGAGACGAGTTATGTAAGAGGCTGTGTTTTGACTGAGAACACAACAAAGTAGGCCAAAAACCACCCAGCAGTTTATTAACTGTGAATTAGATGTAATGAAACGAGGTTAAAAACCCCAGAAAGATGGCTTACATAACTGCCGGTGGCCCAAAATTCTCTTTCATTTCGAAGTTGGAGTTTTGAGTTAAAGTTGTTTACCAAATACATTAGTCATTAATCATCATACGCTTCAATTACCCTGTTTATGTATTTCAAGTCTGTCTCCTCTTCATTTCTGTCGTGTTTGCCTTTTGCACACGTTCCAGTTTTTATTTTGTATTCTCGTCTCATTACTCTTTTATCAACCGTTTCCTCTTCTTCTTCTGTGGTGCTACCATGGTCCTCTCTTCCTCATCACTTCCTCACGCTCCACCTCACCTTCACTCATCTATCCGTCCCACTGATGTTACTTTAGGGTTCTCTTTTTCTCCCACCGATAGCCGACCCTCGTTGGCCGACAGGATCAGTGCTGAGTGTGCAGAGGTGCTGTGGTTGAAGATAACGTGAAGCACCAACAGGTTGAATCCGTCGTGGTTGACTTTATGTCCGTAAAGGGTTTAGTTCTGTCCCGCTGTCGGATCATCGAGTGTCTTGCAGACATTTTGAGCCCTTTATGAACCCTTTCCCTAAGTCCGCATTTCTGCAGACTTTGTCTCAGGGAATTCATAGCAATGCGACATTAAACACGGAGTTACCAGTGGAAGCCTGAGAGGTAAACAAAGAGGACGACACGTTCAGCCTGGTATATTACTTTCACACCCTACACAGTAATATGCTACAACTCCTCACGACCCAAGCCAAGCTCCTGCGTCCTCAACCACACTGAAGGGGGCTAGACAACTCTGGTTCACTTAAGGTGGACTGACCTTTAAGGTGGACTAGCTATTCTCATAGTGACACTCCACTACTCTTAAACCTTTTGTAATGTTATTTCTTTTTTTAATATCTGACGCTAATTGGTCAAAATTCTTATAGTTGGTTAACTGTTCAACTTTTAAGAGTTGTTCTGATACCAGTGTCTTGTATAGGCTACAGCCTAAAAAGTTGGATTGGGTACCAGCGAGTTTGTGCACCGATCCGACTTCACTTCATCTATTAATTTATAACTGTTCTGTGTTGAAATCGGCAGGAGAAGAGCTACTTAGCGTTAGCTGTTAGCGGCCGGTGGGCGGCACATTCCTGCTCGGCTAAATCACGGAGCTAACGGCTAACGTTAACGGAGTTTGGAATGAGTTACATCATGACGCGTTCAAGCTCTGTTCAGTAAAATTGAGTATATCACGATGCGTTCACATGTAATCTTGTAAAATGTAGTTTTGGTGAGAAGCTGTCTGAAGGACAGGTTTTCTCAGCTGTATAGAATAGATATTACAGAAGGAATTATTAACTTTTTCGTTTTTTAATGAGGTGGTATCAATACTCGGCTGATATGCAAGTTCATCGGTTTATTCTATAATACGTCCCCTTCCTTGCCTCCTTCCCTCCCATCCATTCCTCTCTTTATACCCCCTGAATGCCGTCGGTCCTGTTGTCTTGACCCTAACCCTCTACCTCTCTGTGTCCTGCAGACCCTGTGGTGCTGGGCAGAGCGTTATGGCTCAGACGCTGCAGATGGCGATCCCTAACTTTGGCAACAACATCCTGGAGTGTCTGAACGAACAGCGGCTGCAGGGCCTCTACTGTGATGTCTCCGTGGTGGTCAAGGGACACGCCTTCAAGGTCCTTTTCACCTGTTACCTATTCAAGAAAAGTTCTACCGGGAGCTGCACAGTGCTTTTATTTATTAGCCTATTGGTCATGTAACGAGCTCACAGGTTAGCATTATCTAAACCATACTCGCTCACCTGTGGCTGAGGTCTAATTTAAAGAAAGGGAAACGTCCGGAGCTCCAATTGCAGGATAAGTTATCAAACATTTGAAACCTTTATACAGGCGAGAAAAGACAGCGATACGGATTCTTTTTGGCATAGAGCAAGAGATGAATGAACAATTAACGCAGGATTAAAACTGGGAAAGTGTTTTTTCTATTTCACTGGGACTTTAAAGCTAAATACTATGCGTGTATTATTTATAGTATACTATAAATAGGATAAAGGAGTGGCCAAAGTAGAATTGGGATCTAAAGAAAAGATAGTTTAAATACATTTATTTTTCATGTTTTTGCAAATACTTTTCTTGCATGCAATTTCGTTTTTACCAACATGTCTGGGAAGGTTTTGGTATTCATTTTCTTTCCTCCGCTCAGGGCCCTGGAGGTTGTGAGCGCAGCAGTGAGACCTAATTAGCTAATTAACAGTGAAGATGCTGACAACGTTTTGGAATCAATCGGTAAAACAGGGAAATATGACTCAGTTGTCCTGCTTTAAATCATTTCTAATGGATTTCCTGAGCTCCCTTTGGCCTCCTCTCTCACAATGGGAATAAATATTATGGCTCTGCTACTGCTCAATACAATTAGAATTTGTAAGGCTGCAATTCGAAATTTGGCTTCATTTCAGCATTAACTGTAGCCGGAAACGATTCCTTTTCAGTTAGATACAATTCATATGATCAATACTAATTCTTCTTCCCGTCGCAGTTCAAAATAGATTCAGGTAGGCAGGTTAACCGCCAACATGGTGGAGATGAAGTCCATGTTGTTTTGGTTTCTTGCCTCCACATACTTGACTGCGCAGTGCGCACACAAGCTGTGTTTTTATGACTTTACAATCACAAATCTACATATTTTCACACCCTTGTAACGCGCCTGTTTACCCCTCAGGCCCACCGCGCGGTGCTGGCGGCCAGCAGCTCCTACTTCCGGGATCTGTTCAACGCCGGCGGGAAGAGCTCGGTGGTGGAGCTGCCGCCGGCCGTGCAGCCGCAGAGCTTCCAGCAGATCCTGGCCTTCTGCTACACGGGACGCCTCAGCATGAACGTCGGGGACCAGTTCCTGCTCATGTACACCGCCGGCTTCCTCCAGATCCAGCAGATCATGGAGAAAGGCACGGAGTTCTTCCTCAAGGTAAGCTGCCGACGAAGCGTTCGTTAAAAATAAATGATTTAAATGCAGGTGCAGAACTATATAACTATAATTCAAGAGATCTCTTGTTTCTCTGTTTTGTCGCCTCATCCGATCTACTTCACACTGTGCGGGTGTATCGCTGGGGACCCAGGTTGTCGAATTTGGTGCAATTTAGACGCGCGACACGTTCAATATTAATACACTTTAAATAAACGAGCGCTGCGTGCAGCTGAGGGGGGCGGGGCTTGAGGGCTCTGCAGACTGACTTGACATGTTGTTCGGACTCTGCAATCTTCTTCACTTCCCTGGAGTCAACTCGAGCAGATGAGATGAGTGTATTTCACTAGTCTGACCGCGAGTAAGCCGTGACTTTGGTTGTGTTTTTCCCTGAAAAGTGAAGCCAATGCTTCATGTCTTAAAGCTGCATTCTCTCTAATGACCACCAGGGGGCGACTCCTCTGGCTGTATAGAAGTCTATGAGAAAATGACTCTACTTCTCTCTTGATTTATTACCTCAGTAAACATTGTAAACATGAGTTTATGGTCTCGATCTCTAGTTTCAAGTCTTCTTCAATACAGCATGATGTTCATTTAGTAAATGATGGTCCATTTAGAGTCAAACAGACCATAAAGCAGGGGATGCTTTAGGGGCGGGGCTACACAGTGATTGACAGGTCTCTACCAGAGACGTATACGGCGTCTCTACGTCACTCCTCCTCAGTCCAGATATGGTCACTTCCTGTTCACTGGTTGCAAAAAACAAGATGGCGACGGCCAAAACGCTGAACTCGAGGCTTCAAAACATCAGTCCACAAACTAATAAATGACGTCACGACGACTACGTCCACTTGTAAGACTTGTTACTAATAGCGATTTAACAATGCCTTGTCTAATTAATTCCATGCTCTACTGTGTGTTTATGTCAAAGCAAGCGACTAATCCGCCTATTTGGAAATTAGCTCAGCTAAGTGTATTCCAACGATGTCATCCTCTCTCTGAATGGGAATGTTGGTATTGGCAGTAGTAGAAGAAGTAGACCTATAGTAAAACTATCAACACCGCACAGTAAAATTCCTGCATTCAAATGTTTAATTCAAGTGAAAGAAGCATTATGTGCTCAACGTTGAAGTAATAGTGATGCATACTATGTCAGATTTGACTCACAAGTTAGTTTTCTCTGTAGGGTAACTGGAGTACTACAATGTTTTCCTCTAAAGTGAAAGTACACGGTTAGTAGTATACAGTTGAGTTGCATATTTTGGGGCCTTTTTGTCGGTTATTTCGGGGTACAATGAGTTAGAATAGTAACATAAATCAGTGCTCTTCATCTATACAGCATACGGTATTTTGGTTTAAAGTACCTAGAACGGCACTAGTTGGTTAAAATGTAATAAACCTGAATAATGTATAATCCAGACATGAATTAAAATAGCTTCTCTTTTAAAGTGCTGCCACCATGGCACCATGTGTGTGTGACACTGTGCGTGGCATTGTGTTGTCAGGGGGTGTCTGTTGTTTGTAGACGCGTCCTCCTCGTGACTCAAGAATAATTGAGACGTCGCACTGACACTAAGCGGTACACTCTGTAATAGTAGCAGATGATCCGATTAGATTTGAAGTGTTTCGCCGCATAAATCTACATATTAACGAGGAAAAAGTGATTTTCTTGAAGTACCCTTTAACACCTCCAGACACAGAGGGGGTGTGGCAGCAGCCATGTGTTAAGTTATGTATGTCGGGGAACATGCCGGTACTTCCTGCTGCAGGACGTGTCGCTGGTTATCAGACGGGGTTTACTGGAGAGTTCGGCTTCTCCAGCAACCAGATTAACACGATTAACTCTCTGAAAGAACATGGTGTATATTTTAAAGTTGTATGGAGAACTTTGTGTGGTACAGGCGGAAAACTATCTGATCATAGTATAAGTACACACGTTTATAAATGTTCCAGATATTTGATGTCATATAGGTTCTGCTGTCGGTACTTTAGAGGTTCGATAAAGGAATAACAACAGGAAGCGACAGCTTGATGTATATATATTGTATGTATGTTCATAAAGATCCTCCTCCATGTCACCCACACACCTCCAGGTCTCGTCTCCAAGCTGTGACTCCCAGGGCCTCCACACCGAGGAGACCGAGCCCCAGAGCCCCGTGACTCAGACGATGGGCGGCGGCGGCGGAGTCGGCGTGGTCGCTCCGGCCGCGGGGAGGCCCGCCTCCTGTCTGACGCCCCTCCCCCTCGTGTCCAAGGTGAAGACGGAACAGATGGCCTCCACACCTCAGCCCACCTCACAGCAGGTAGGTGTTACACCGACACACCGATGAGGTCATTAAACACATCCAGGCCTCCAGCGGGACCTTCGTGAGCCGGCGTCTTATTGAGTCTGAGATTTGAAAAGGCTTTGATAGACTTTCAAGGAAAGATCACGTCAAGTCGCTCCAGCGGCTGAAAAGCTTATTTGAAAAGGACCGTTCGAGGTTATGAAGGTTATTTTATTATGTTTTTTCATGCAAAGAATTATTGTAGAATTCAGAGGTTGTCATTTAACCCTCTGAACCCCAAAACCGAGCCAGCGGCGGTTGAAAAAGCATGTTTTCTTTAAGCCACCGCCAAAACCGTCGTTATCGACAGACGCTCATCTTTCCCACGGTCTTTGAACACGTCGTGTGTGAGGAAGGCTTCCGAAACTCTGAGTCAGAAAACCATCGAACAAATCAAATGTTAGCTGCTAAAACATTTTAATGCCTGCTTTTTTAAATCAGCTACTTCCTGATTGAAGTTCTTGTACAGTTGTTTTTAACATTCAAGAAGTTACTTTAAAAAAATGTAAAATAGGGTTTTGAGGGAAAAAAAGTTTTATATGAGGTTTTGAAAACTTGTCAATATTGCATTTAATTTGTGTCGTTTATCATATAATGAAACTATTACCAAGTGTTGCTTTCTGACCCTGTTTGAAAAGATAAATGTGACATGTAACCCCCCCCCCCCAGCAGGAGGGCTCTCCCTACTCTGTGGTCTGCACCCCCGTGGCCAAGCGGCTGTGGGAGGGGAGCAACCGTGACAACGGAGGCGGGTCTGGGGGGGGAGGTGGGGGGAGGAAGGCTGCTCGCTACATTACCTCCTCCTCTTCGTGCTCCTCCTCCAACAACACTACCCAGGATGCCTCTGGGCGAGGACCTGCAGCTAATGCCGGCATGGTGGGCGGCGGCGTTGCCTCTTCGATGGGAGGAGCCGGACTCAACAGCAACCACAACAACAACCAGAACGGCGGGACCCCCGAGGGCACGAGCCCGGGCACGCTCAGCATGTACACCAGCGACTCGCCGATCAGCTACCACGATGACGAGGAGGAGGACGACGTGGCCGACGAGAGCGCCGAAGAGCAGTACCGACAGATCTGCAACATGTACACCATGTACAGCATGCTGAACGCCGGAGCAGCAGGTTCGTTATGCTCACGTACATCTAAAGCATCTCATCAGTGCTGGTACTCTCATCAGTGCTGGTACTCCGATCAGTGCTGGTACTCTCATCAGTGCTGGTACTCTCATCAGTGCTGGTACTCTCATCAGTGCTGGTACTCTCATCAGTGCTGGTACTCCGATCAGTGCTGGTACTCATCAGTACTGCTTATCGGTTCGCTTCCTTATCGATACTCTTATCGGTTCTTTTTGATTATTTAGTGAGAAAAAAAGACAATAAATTAAGAAAATAATATTTTCTTTATTATTATGTGTAAACAAACTGCTGCTTTTACTGTACTACATCTCAGAGGTACATGATGTACTTTCTACTGTACTACATCTCAGAGGTACATGATGTACTTTCTACTGTACTACATCTCAGAGGTACATGTTGTACTTTCTACTGTACTACATCTCAGAGGTACATGATGTACTTTCTACTGTACTACATCTCAGAGGTACATGATGTACTTTCTACTGTACTACATCTCAGAGGTACATGATGTACTTTCTACTGTACTACATCTCAGAGGTACATGTTGTACTTTTTACTGTACTACATCTCAGAGGTACATGATGTACTTTCTATTGTACTACATCTGAGGTACATGATGTACTTTCTACTGTACTACATCTCAGAGGTACATGATGTACTTTCTTCTGTACTACATCTCAGAGGTACATGATGTACTTTCTTCTGTACTACATCTCAGAGGTACATGATGTACTTTCTATTGTACTACATCTGAGGTACATGATGTACTTTCTACTGTACTACACCTCAGAGGTACATGTTGTACTTTCTACTGTACTACATCTCAGAGGTACATGATGTACTTTCTACTGTACTACATCTCAGAGGTACATGATGTACTTTCTACTGTACTACATCTCAGAGGTACATGTTGTAGTTTTTACTGTACTACACCCCAGAGGTACATGTTGTTTTTTATTTATTGAGGCCCAGTCCTGTAAAGTTTGTTTAACTCATGGGATAGTTTGATCAGAAGGAGACGCTCGGAGGTTGTTTTGTGTTAAAACACTGAAGCACAGGAGATGTGAACGGTATCATCAGGAATTCAGTTACAAAGAAGATTTTCTTCCAGACGTTTGTGCACCACAACATTTGGTCTGAAGCTTTAATTGAGTTTAAAGATGCTCGTCGTTTCCTGTGGATCCATTGAGTCATCGGAGGTTTAGACATCCAGCTGAACTCGTAGTCTCTGAAGTAAGAATAACAGACACTTTAGGAAGTGTACGTGTTAAAGCATGAGTGGAGGCAGAGAAGCACGCGATGCAGAGTGCAGCGAGGGTTCCTCTGTGCTGCAGATCCTCCTCCAGCACGATCATCTCGTATCACGGTTAAAATTACAGCTGGGTTCATTAAAAACTGCTAAAAGATTTTCACACTTGATGTTGGTCATCAGCATTTATTCCCAACAATGATTTCATTTGAGCTGAACTGCAATATGTGTGCGTTTTAAATGTTTTTATTATGTGCACACTCTTAGCCAATCAGAAACCAGTATATTCCCTCCAGAACATGGTGTAATTAACGGTAGCTTCCTACATTAAAAAAAAATATATACATTTTTTGGGTTAACCTGTAAGGAAGCTTTAAAAACAATCCCGTCGTTGTCCCTCCTCAGTGGTAGGCGAGCGGGTCGAGGCCCTTCCGGACTTGGCCCCGGACTCGGGCGGCGGTCGGGGGGGCCGAGGGGCGCGGTCCCGGCAGGACCTGGCGTCGCTGCCCGCCGAGCTCATCAGCCAGATCGGCAACCGCTGCCACCCGAAGATGTACGAGGAGGGCGACCCGGCCGAGAAGCTGGAGCTGGTGAGCGGCACCTCCGTGTTCATCTCCCGCGCGCAGCTCATGAACTGCCACGTCAGCGCCGGCACGCGCCACAAAGTGCTGCTCAGACGCCTGCTGGCCGCTTTCTTTGACAGGTACGTGTTCGGCACATCCAGCTGAATCCATTTATCCCCAATAACCCAGAGTATTTAATGATGTTGTTGTTGCTTTGCTCAGGAGCACTCTGGCTAACAGCTGTGGGACCGGCATCCGCTCTTCAACCAACGACCCCAGTCGTAAACCCCTGGACAACAGAGTGCTGCACGCTGTCAAATGTGAGTCACTCTCACACACACACACACACACACACTCGTTAATACTATAAATACTCTGAGTTACATCTCGCTGAGATTTTGGAGCAGCCTTCATGCTGAGTTGCGGCTTTGAAATTTCCATTTTTCAGACTCCTCGCCATCCGTCCTTCTTCTTCTTTTGTGGTTTCTTTCTACATCTTCCTCTCTTTTCCGTCCTCCAGTTTACTGCCAGAACTTTGCGCCAAGCTTCAAGGAGAGCGAGATGAACGCCATCGCGGCCGACATGTGCACCAACGCCCGCCGCGTCGTCCGCAAGAGCTGGATCCCCAAGCTCAAGCTGCTGATGGCCGACAGTGACGCCTACTCCGCCTTCCTGGCCGACAGCGTGAAGATGGAGGCCGACGCGCTGGGGGCGGAGCAAGGCTTTGACCCCGCCTCCCTGGAAGCGGTGGCGGCGGCGGCGGCTGCTGCCGCCAACCATAACGAAGCAGGGGGCGGAGCCACGCAAGCGGACGCCCTGCACGGGGCGGGAGGAGACGGCAGCACTTTGTTTTGAGTGAGTGAACGGACAGATGGACGGATTGATGGAGGGAGGGGGGTCCACCGAGCGTCTATTCCTTCTTTTACACCTCTTTTTCGGTTCCACTTGTTCTGCTTCCCCTCCTTCGTTTGTCCACATTTGTCTCTCAACAGCCCAGAATGCCTCACTTCGGGTTGTCCCGCCTCTCCGGTTGAGAGAGATAGAAAGACAGAGAGAGGAGGTTGGAACCCCCCCCCCCCCCGACCTTCTCATTCCTCTGCAACCTTTCTAACTATTTCAACCTTTATTTTGTTATGTTTTTGAAGGTGTGTACTGTCACTACGGCCCCTTTTCTTACCATGATTAATCACAGACATTCCCGGGGTTTTGTTGGGTGGGGGGGGGGGGGGGGGGGGGGGGGGGGGGGGGATCCTGTTTTGGAGAAAGTGATATTTCCTTCCCCAAACTCCGGTAACACTGTTGTTTTTGATATTGAATGTATGCGTAGCGAAGCATCCGACCCGCGGCTTCGTGGAGTCGGTGTTTGTTGAGTGAGCCTTCTTTTTTTAATTTCTTTTCTTCGTTTCTTCGTCTGGAGATGAAAGCTTCTCTGAGAGCGTGGGATTGATGAGGTCGGGGGGGTTGAAATGAATATTGATCTGTATATTGGCATGGTTTACGATCCCCCGGCCTCCGCCCGCCCCCACAGACGCTGCTCTTTAACCCGCTGCCGGGCATGCTGGGAAACCGACCCACCAGCCTTTTACTTTATTCTGCTGGTGAGTTCTGACTGACGGGAAAAAAATAATATTTGACTTAAAAAAAAAACTTTCCCCCTCAACCTCCCTTCAAACGGACCATTTCAGTTACATTTGTGTTTAAAATCTTAATTGTTCTTTATTATTTTTGCCACGCCTCCTGAAGGAGAGGAAACTTGTTACCGATGATTGTCAAAGAGTTTAAATGCACTGTGTTATTTCCTGCGGTATGAGTACAATCGAGCTACGTTTTTTTGTACGAATCAGAAAGAGAAGTGTTTTTATTTTAAAAAACAAAAACAGAAAAAACTACGAGCTGAAATCCAATTTATATCTCTGATTATCACCCTTTTTTTAAAGTCTGAAGGAAAGTTAAGGTGTGTGTGTGTGTGTGTGTGTGTGTGTGTGTGTGTGTGTGTGTGTGTGTGTGTGTGTGTGTGTGTGTGTGTGTGTGTGTGTGTGTGTGTGTGTGTGTGTGTGTGTGTGTGTGCGCACAGCGTT
>NC_136531.1:2275766-2293266 GCF_910591455.1 Pholis gunnellus
GTTCTTATGAGAACACTACCGACGAGCACAGAGAGAGATATTTTATTTAATATCTGTCCGTTTAATTTCCTCTTTTTGATTTGGAGGAAATGTTACGAGATGAGAAGTTGGAGCGATGCGTGGAACCGTAGATCAGAGTCTTCACTCTGAAGCGGTGAGCACAGTTTTACGGCTACAGGTCGAGCCGGGGCCACAGTTTATGGTACGTGTCTCTTAAAGCGATGCGCGCTGTCAGAAGAGCTTTGTACACATTTACATTTTTCCTTTTGTGTTGCTGTTTTTCTACATTTGAGCTGGTGTACTGTAGTCCTTTAAGGGTTAAGAGAGATGCTACTAACAATTCAACATTAACACCTGTACGTAGAGTTGCCAAGTTTAAAAAAAAGAAAATGACAAAAAAAGAAGAAAGACGCGGGTTAGCTGTAAAATAGTTTAGAGAAAGAGAACCACATATTTTTGCATTGCGATTGTTGTACGACTGAGGTGCTGCGGACGGGAGGGACGAGGTTTTAATGCTGGACCAGGTGTTTGGTTTTTACTGTACTGGGGGGGGGGGGGGGGATCAGGGACCGACTGACGGACGAGCAAAGCGCTGTACGGGCTCACTTCACTTTAAGGCTACAAGTCTGAATGTCTGTTTGAAAACAAATCTCTTCATGGATCAAATCCTCTTGTGACGATACGAACGCGTTTCTTTATCAATCGACCCAAAAAAGTACGTTTACTGGACCTGGTTTCCACAAAGAATAAGCTCCTGCTGCTTGAATGTTTGTTTTCGTTGTTCAAACGCCACCGAGTGGCTCAAAGCAGCTACTGCAGCCCAGAGATTCAGTGGCTGCAGTAGCTGCCATCGCCACCAGAGGGCGATATATCCCGAGAAGCAGTGAAGCTACGATTGTACTGACAGAGTCTCGATCACTGTACTCCTCCGAGCACCTTTAGCGGCAGACCGCCGGACGCTTCTGCTGCTCATTGTTTTGTTTTTTTTGTAACGAATTCGACACAAGACGCAAAAAAAAAAAAAACGCCAAAACGTGGACCCGCGTGTGGGCCGTGATGCCAAATAAAGCTGTCGGCAGATTGAAAGTCGCTGACGTGACTTACAAAAAAGAAAGAGCACCTGCAGCTTTGACTCGTCCATCCAATACGTTTCTGATCTCAGTCTCGGCCGCCGATCCACAGAAAGGAACTAAAGTGACGAGGAGCGAGTGGATAATCCTTAAACGGTATAAAAAAAAGCACCTTTGGGCGAGCGCTCGACTGTCCCGGAGAGTCAAAGCCCTCTGCACCTTTCTGAGCACGCTCACTATGTCACTTCCTGTCTGTGGTTTGGATGCTGGAGTAAGAAGTGGGACCTTTTTGTTTTTTGTGGGGGGGTCAAGATGTAATGTAAGGGTTCTTTTTGTAAGTTCCTTATTTTTGTTGTTTTTATCTTTTTGTACTATTATTCCCTTTTTTTATTTTGTACGTTTTCTCTTCTCTTTATGACATGTGTTTACTGTAAAAAAACTATTATGATGATGATGATGATGATGATGATGATGATGATGATGATGATGATGATGATGATGTGGGTGAGGGAGGGGGGGGGGAGTCCAGGTGGGTGAGGGGTTCCAGTAAAGGGGTGAAGGTTGGAGTTGACTCAGACCGGGTTCCTACACAGACCTCAAGGTTTCTGATCACCAGGAAGCGTTTGATGGTCCGGTGTCGATCCCAGCGAGCACAAAACCTCCAGAAAAGCTAATCCGCCAGATGTTCACGTCTCCATTTCTAAAGCGAGAAGGAACTAAAGACGGACGACATCTGAGTCCTTCCAGCTGTCCATGACGTCACAATGCTTGTTGGGTTTTGATTCGTCGCATAAGTGTTTGAGGGTGGGTTTCACCACGGATCAGACACTTGACCTTTTGGCTTTAATAATCACGTATTTAGTTGTTTTTTCTCTTCACATGGGGGCACGTTCAAACACATCCAGCAAACACAAACGTGAGCGTCCGCCGTCGTGTTTCTGATGAAGCCAAGTCTGTATTCACCCTCCTGTTTAGCTCCGTTCATAAACATCTGGCGACTGGTTTCCACACTGGAAGCCGATGACGAGGGTGGATTCATGTGTCCTGTGTGGGGCCCTGCTGAATGTCAAGTGTGCAAGAACTGGCTAAGCTTTTCTTTTTAATCATGATCCTGAGGTGAATCCTCTTCTTCGTCCCCCCCCATCTCCATCCCTTCCTCTCCGCTCAGCCGCCCTCCTCTTCCTCGGCGCTGCAGCCCGACCTCATGCCCCCCGCCCCGTCTCTTTCTGCAGGTCTGTAGTCTCTTATCCAGAAAACATTTACTCCGCTCTTTCCCAAATCCCTACACACCAGAGACAAAACACACACACTCACAAATATATATATATATATAAATATACTGTATATGTATAAATGAATAGAAAACGGGCAAACCTCTGAGATGCAGAAGCTCGTCTTCGTGTCACCGATGCAGTTAAAAGTACCAGTTTACCTCGGGAGCTGTCAGCCATAGCAGACCTTAATGCCCACAGATCTCTCAGCGCTGCTGTGGCTGCCGTCACAAAGCGGGTACATAGTCTTTTTGTTTGTCAGGAATCAAACCACCGGGAGCCTCAGCAGAGCCGCTCTTGGACCATTGTGAATGCATTCAGCGCAGGGTTTTTACAGAACAACGGGACACCAGCCGAGAGTCCACGTCAACACCGTCTTACCTCAGAGTCATACTATGGGATGGGGGGGGGGGGGGGGGGGGTACACAGGATCATAGCGGCCGTGAATGATATTTTTTATTCCTTCTCTTCCTTGTCTCTGGTGTTGTTGGGTAAAAAAAAAAAAGAAAATACTCCGCAGAACTCTTTTCTTTTCCTCGTTTTTATTTCCACTATAAATATATAAATATATAAACTGTACATTATGACATAGAAGCACTATCGAAGTCTGATTGTTAGATGTGCACTCGCAGCATGAGCTATTATTCTTTATTATTCTTCATAACCCAGAAAAATGAAAAAGTGAAACAGCAGCTTTTTGGAGGTAAACGACGACAAAAAGAGGATAAAATAAAAACAAAGCAGTAGTTTCTACTGATGTCAAAGAAAATACCCGACACACACACGCCCCAAAGACCCGTACCCCAGCCCTGCCGTGTTGCCCTCCCCCCCCCATCTGACCAAACGCCCTTTGCCCCCCCCCCCCCCCCCCCCCCCTACATGCCAGTGTTTCCCCCATGTGTTCCAAGTGCCAATAACTTTGTGAATTCCTAACTGTGACCCAGTAATAAAGATGATTGCACATTAACTACTGTAAAGAGAAAAAGAAACCCGACTGATTAAAAATGAGGAAACATCTGAATATCTTAATAAAAGGTTTTTAACAAACACGACTGACCTTACTGCTGCGTCCAGTCTTTATTTGAGGTGTTTCCATATTTAAGATAATGTGGGTTTTGCAGAACAGCGGCCACTGTGGCCATAAGTGAGAACTGCAGGATGAGATGTTGAATGTCGCTTTATTTCCTAAGATGCTGAGTTTTCAGAC
Source organism: Pholis gunnellus (assembly GCF_910591455.1). Lineage (NCBI taxonomy): Eukaryota > Metazoa > Chordata > Actinopteri > Perciformes > Pholidae > Pholis > Pholis gunnellus. The sequence goes on from NC_136531.1 coordinate 2,279,315, forward strand.
GTGTCTCCTGCTCAGGTACAGGTACTAATACCACAGTGTAGAGGTACTTTGAGTAAAAGTGCTGCATTCAGCATTTTATTAAAGTGAAAGTATGAAAGGATTTGCATCAAAGCCTTTCTTTCCACTATGATTTCTTTCAGAGCAGTTTTCAACAAACTATGACTGTTCCAAGACATGTTATATGACGAGATATTTACATATTATACTGACGTTTTAGTTTAGCTTTAGAAAAATCATGAAAAAAGTCTAGTATAGCATGTCGAAAAATATAAAAGAAAATCTTATTTTTCAACATGCTACACTAAGACTTTTGTGATTACACATTTTGACAAAACTTTTTTATGCCAATTTAACATTTATGAATTATGTTGACATACTTTAATATGTTCGTGATATATCGTTTCATACTAAATACTGTGAGTATTTTTCGACAAACCTTGATTGTTTTAAAGTTTATTTTTCCAAATGCTAAACTTTGACTTCTCATCTTTGACAAACTTTAGATGATTTGACGTCTTTTCACTCGACGGCTCTGCTCTCAGTTAAAGTCCGTCCTGAGACGTTCGTCTTCATGTGGAACACAAACCTCAGAGGGACGAGGATGAGAAGCACACAGAGGAGGTCTACACATTTAAAAAACACAAAATCATGTTGAACAAGTTTAATGAAACTTTAAAACTCCAGAAAACAATCACGTTCTGTTCAGTTGTCAACAGCAGCCGAGTCACATGTGTCCTTCATGTATCTGGACGATGAGAAACATTCAGATCCTCAGAGCCTCAGATCCTCGTCCTCCAGCAGACGGTTACAAAGAAACGAGTCATCACACAGAGAGAAATACCGAAGAGACAAAGCTGCTCTCTGTGGTTTACAGGATGGAGAGATTCTGATCTCTGGAGTGCAGGTTCAGTCAAGACAAACAAAGAACTCAAATCAGCGTTTAGGGCCAGATGTGGACGGTGAAGCTCTCGTGATGCTCTCTCATACAGATGTGAAGTTACAGTATTATGCAGTCAAATCCAAACCAAAGAGCCAAACCGCCTGAGCATGACGGAGAACCCTCTACCTGCAGACCTCTGTTCTCTCAACAGGGACTCACGACGGGAGCGCTTCATTTGTGCTTGCAGACGTTTAATTAAAAGGAACGAGGGCTTGAATATGTGAAAGCACACTAAACACACAGGAACTACCGAGAGGATCAACACGCTCTGGCTGACAAAAGAAGAACCGTGGATCACACATCAAAACAGAAGTCTTTGTACATGAAGTCAAAGCGTTTAACTTTACATTCACACAGCGCTGTGACAGCGTCACCACACAGAGGCCTCCAGCAGAGGGAGCCGTCGGCCTGCACCGGGGCTCAGCTGCGGAGGCATCCTGCCCGGCAACCGCTCCCTCCTCATCATCACAAACCCATTCGCTCCGAGACGAGGCTCGTCTCTCGCCGCCCAGTGAGACGAACTAAAAGAATCCACCAATCGCGTGCTGAACGTCGGGCTGACCTGACTTCACCCCCCGAAGAGACGGACCGCGTGCGCCCGCTCGGCCACAGCGCCGAGAAGACGACCGGTGAGTCACAAACCTGCAGAGCAACAAAAGATTCTCCGACGACTCAACCGACGATGTAGGCACATAAACATACTGCACGTGTGCACGAGATACAAAAATATAGTTAAGGCAACACTGAACCCCCCCCCCCCCCACACACACACACATATCTTTCTTGATTGAACAGTTAATAATAAATTCATATTTATTTACTTTCTCTTCTGTAAAGTAAAACACTTGAACTACTGACTCAAACGTTTGGTTCTTTCATCGTCACTCAGAACTTCTGAGTGACGATGAAACGAAGTGCTGCGGCCGCATGTCGAGCCGCTGGGAGTACATTTAAAACATAGACGTATATCTTGATTTGCTTAACGTTTTTACAACATTTGTGTTTTTTAACCTGACGAGAGCTCCTGTCCTGACCCTCCACCGAGTACCGTCGTCTCCAACAATAAACCGGTGTGACGCACGTAATAACACCGGAGTCTCCTCGCTGTCCAGCTCCTCTGCTCTTCTCGTTTGTCCACTAGAATGATTAAAAGCAGAGAGGAGGAGGAGGAGGCTTCTCTCCTCACTTCAGTCTGCGGGTCACCAGCTTCTCCTCAGAGGGAAGGAAAGGGAGGAGGGGGGAGGAGGAGGAGGAGGAGGGGGGGGTCCATGTCCGTCCCGACAGGGAGGCGTCGCTGAACGTAGTCGAGGGGTCGGAGGTCGCCGGCCTCAGAGAGCGAAGAAGAGGATGAGGACCACGATCATGATGGCGACCAGCACGCCGATGGCACACCACTGTCTCCGACCTGAGGAGCAGCAGAGGACACTCAGGACCGGCTCACTGAAGCTGACAGCTGAAGACGTTCAACACGTTCATAAATATCTAAACTACGCCAGAAGACGAGTCCTTAAATGTACATATTGTGCAATCCACGGTTATTAATAACGAGCCTGGTACGGGGTGGTGAGGAGGTTTCTTTCGTGTGACTGGTTTAAAGACTTTAAGGACTTCATGGATTAAAGCAGACACGTTCTCATGAAGACAGATCAGCAACAAAGGTAACTGTGTGTGTGTGTGTGTGTGTGTGTGTGTGTGTGTGTGTGTGTATATAAACTCACTGCTGGTCATGTGAGACACCTTCTCCAGCTTCTTGAGGACCGAGTCCATCCGGGACGACGTCTGGTCCATCTCGTCCCCAAAGTCCCCCAACATGCTGAACACCATGAGGAGGAGCACACACACACACACACAAACACACACACACAATTAAACATCATTCACATGCACAAAACAGAACGTTCTAAAGGCCTCAGAGTGTTTCATTACCTCCATCAATATTACAGAGTTTGTTAAAATGAAGCTGAACTTGTAGAGTTTGTCCTGACCTGTGATTCTAACAGCTCTACTTCAGTTATTATGATTTCATACGTTTCCCAGAATTCCTTCTGTTAACTCAACACACACACAAGACGGCATCCCGTTGACGTTAAGAGACTCAATTATTATTTTCATTACTAATTCATCAGCTATTCTTTTGTGAGTTTCGTGACCATATTAGGAATGTGGAGGAGTGATGCCGCCCTAAAGCATCCCCTGCTTTATGGTCTGTGTGACTCTAAATGGACCATCATTTACTAAATGAACATCATGCTGTATTGAAGAAGACTTGAAACTAGAGATTGAGACCATAAACTCATGTTTACAATGTTTACTGAGGTAATAAATCAAGAGAGAAGTAGAGTCATTTTCTCATAGACTTCTATACAACCAGAGGAGTCGCCCCCTGGTGGACACTAGAGAGAATGCAGCTTTAACACGTGAAGCTTTGACTTCACTCGGCCGAACCGAAGGTTGACGCCTGGATGTCACATCTAATTGTTTTAGTGGAATTATGCATTGTGTGTGTGTGTGTGTGTGTGTGTGTGTGTGTGTGTGTGTGTGCACTCACACAGCCTGCTCGTCGAGCTCGTCCCCGATGCGTCCCGACATGTCTTTGAGGACTCTGATGCTGCCCGACACCAACTCCAGCTGCTCATCCTGCTCCTGCACGATCAGCTACACACACACACACACACACACACAATATTTCCGTCATTGAACCCCACAGGAAGCAGAAACAGAGGACTCCTCTCTGACACTGGAGCTGAGCTTCACAGCGAGATGCTGAGTCGTGTCTCACTTCATTCACAGCGTGATCAGAAGGCTGCGCTGTCTCTCTCCGTGATGGAGTCGTCCTCGTCTGCTAACGTCTCCTCGTACAGATGCTCTCATGTGGGAATTTACAAGACATCTTATTTCACAACTAAAGAAGTCACACAACACCATTACTGACGTGTATTAGCAACGTAGAGACAACCGGTCCTCTTTAATGTCTCTTAAGTTGAATTCTTTAGAGAATATGAAACCTCTCACTCAAACCCTTCTTCTTTCCCTTGTTCCTTCCTTCCTTCACTCATTTAACTCCTTCATGTAGTATTATATCAGTAGGGAGGGTGTCGTAAGGAGTGTATTGATACTAGCACTCTTATCGGTTCTTTTGATTATATCGTGATGGACGGCTGCTCCACCAACACGTTGATGTTCTGCTTGTTGGTCACATGTTGAGATGAACTGTTTCCTCTCTTACTTGTGAGGGTTTTATTTACGTCTCACTCCAGAACCTCTAAAGAACCGGGAGCAGAACCGCTAACTCCGGAACCGCATCAATACTCCGGTACTTTGCTCATCTCTAACCGCGCCTGGTTTCCTCAGTGCATCCCTCTCTACCTGCTGCTGCTCCTGTTGGTCCTGGACGTATCTGGAGTTAGCAGACACCAGATGAGCCTCAAGTCCTGTTGACCTGTCCTGTCCTGAAGGCGTCAGCAGAGCCTGGAGAGAGGGAGGGAGGAGAGGGAGGAGGAGAGGGAGGAGAGGGAGAGAGAGACACACACAGTTAATGGGGAACAAAGGAGTGTGTGTATTACAGTTGCAAACATCAGACCTGAGGTCAGAACACAGTGAGTTTTGTTTTGCTGGAGCTGATGTTCACGTCACATTCAAAATCACAAGACACAATATTTAGTTTCACTTTTCTGTACAAGACGGAAATGTGTCAAAGCGATGAGCCGAAGAACATCAGCCGAGTGAGACGAGATGAACTAAAGTAAGATCTGACGATGAGATGATGTATCTATATGTATCTATAAGTATCTATATGTATCTATAAGTATCTATAAGTATCTATATGTATCTATAAGTATCTATATGTATCTATAAGTATCTATATGTATCTATAAGTATCTATAAGTATCTATATGTATCTATATGTATCTATATGTATCTATATGTATCTATAAGTATCTATATGTATCTATACGTATCTATCTATATCTATATGTATCTCTATGTATCTATATGTATCTCTACGTATCTCTACGTATCTCTAAGTATCTATATGTATCTATATGTATCTATAAGTATCTATATGTATCTATACGTATCTATCTATATCTATATGTATCTCTATGTATCTATATGTATCTATAAGTATCTATATGTATCTCTACGTATCTATCTATATCTATATGTATCTATATGTATCTATACGTATCTATCTATATCTATATGTATCTCTATGTATCTATATGTATCTATATGTATGATCTATGATGAGTTCTCTGAAGATCAGATGATACAAAGTCTGTTTTTGAAACTCCGTCTGAGGGGGGAGTAGAGCTTATAACACACATATAACTCAAAGCAATGTTACTTATTACACATGAACCTACCTCTCTGTTCTTCTTCTCTGCCTGAGCCACAGCAGAAGGGCTGGACAGCTGATCCTTCATGTCCTGCGCACACACACACACACACACACACACACATTAATAATTAAACTAGCACACTTTGATATTTGACAACCTGTTAATAAATAATAAACGTGATGAGTTTCACCTGGACAGACTTCCTGGTCCGCTCCACAAAGCCTCTCCTCTCCTGAAGTTCTTCGTCTCCCAGTCTGAACTTCCCCGGGTTGGACTCCACGATACCTGAGCGGGTTAAGGAACCCGACTGCTGAACACGTCACCATGCATTCAGTAACAGCTGATGATGTGACAGATGTATTGCCTGAGTGGTGTACATGTACTGCAAACAATGTGTAGAGAAAAATGGAAGTTTTCTGACATTATTCTACTGAGAGGCTCTCTAGATATTTGTTTAATTATCAAACAAAGTAAAACCCGGTTTTACGTGATGAAACGGGAGGCGAGGGTGACACAAAGCCTCCGTTTGTTGTGTGTAAATGTTGTGTGTAAATATGTGAGGATACAGGTTGTGTGGAGGAGGGAGAGAGAGTGTTTCTGCTGAAAGGATACTGATGGTTTCACTGAGGTCCTCCAGGTCCCAGTCTATGGCCCGCAGACAGTTCCTCAGCTCATTGGCACTCCAGTCCAGCTCATCCCGGCTCACCTTCAGACCACAGAACACACTGTTAGCTTCACACGCGGTGTTTAAACTCACCACCTGTGTGTGGTGCTTCAGAGGTCTGAAAACCGGCTGTGAACTTGAACGTTTGAGCACATTTAATACAGATTTAAAGAGACAAATGTAACACCAACAATGTGATTAAAGATCTGTTGGCGAAGCGCACCATTACGTTACAGGAACGCTATTATTACTAGCTTACAGGTGAGGGATGTTTCCTCTCAAGCTAACGCACACGTTGTAAATATAATGTGAACATTACACAAGCAGCAGCCTGGGAAAGTAGTTTATTTCATCTGTTTTTTTAATTGTTTGTTGTGCAGAATGTTTATTTGTCACGTGTCTGCTTCTTCTCTGGTGTTTCATTCATTTTGCTGTTTAACCAGCTTCAGCTTCAGCTCTCTGTGGTTTTAAAATGCATCAATGAGTAAAAATAACATCGGTCTGAACGGTGGAAAGAACGTCCGCCTGCACGAGACTCTCAGCGGCTCGTAGCTCCAGGACAGAGATCTGTGCAGTGAGATATTATATAGTATATATTATAATATCTATATATATATATACACACACTGTGGTGGTGGTGTGGGGGGGTTGCTCACCTGTGTCCCATCCTGCAACAGTTCCTCCCATCTATCAAACAGGCCCCGGGCTCGAGACAGGGCCTTCTGCACCTCCCTGGAGAAAGAGACACACACACACACACACACACACACACACACACACACACACACACACACAGACACACACACACACAGACACACACACAGGCCCGCACACACACAGACAACACACACACAGACAGACAGACACAAACACACGCAAACACAGACACACACAGTTATCTAGTGTACTTCACCCTTCACCCAGACACCTGGCACTTTGTCTGTCCCCCCCCAACATGTCTCCTACAGCCACGCCCCTCGTTTAACCAAAACAAACAGCAGCTACATGTTAGCATCCTTTCTCTTAACTTCGCAGCGCCTCGCAAACTGCCTGACAGCGGAGTCCCAGCGCTGTACCGAGAGCCAGCTGTAAACACGAGATACTTCAGAGCGGAAGTGACTCTTTAATTAGTCAAAAACAAACGTCAACACACACACTGACCCCCTCAGCGCTGCTGGTAGCACCCGATGCTAGTTAGCTACAGCTAGCTTTAGCCTCAACTTCGCTCATGTAACTTTTATTTTTTTTAAGGAAAACATAACCTTCGCTTTCTTGTTAAGCTTTGAATGTGTAACGGCTTGAGTTAGCTCGAGATATCGGTGAGTTTCAGGTCTTAATGTGGACATTTCTCACCCCTTCACAACGAAAAACGGGTCCTCTGTCGACATGATGCTTACTTCCGCTTCCCTCTACGCGCATGCGCACTTGGCAGACAGAGCTCAAACCTTTTTCTTTTTTGTAATCAGAAATTGGTTTATTGCCAAGAACGTCACACACAACAAGGAAGTTAGCTATAATATCATATATACATTATAGAAATATATATATATAGTATCATATGTATATATATATATATAAAATGTCATGTGCATAACATTAAAACACTAGTAGTTTAAGATATAATAAAAAAATAGAAAATATGTATAAGATATATAACAATAGACACAAATGTTATAAAACATACACATAGTACGTGTGTTGACAGCCTTTATGTTAAATTATAAAATAGTTTCACATATTGCCCAACGTCCTCGAGGAAAACAAACTAAATTAGTTTTAATTAACGATATGAAAAAATGACAAATCTGCAAAGGTCATCCCAGATTTTATTGTATTTTTTGTGAAACTGTTTCTGAATATTTATCACAGAAAGAGCAGTTAGAGTTTATGTCTTTATTTCTATTATCTATGTAGTGATTGTGGTAATATTCATGAATAATTTAGCAAGGTCTGAGGTGACACACTGAAGTCTGTGACGGTCGTGTACATAACAGCGTTTTTAATATTATACACATTTATGGGTTCATGACACTTAAACTGTATAACACTGTCCACAGATTGACTACAAATTATTCATTTTCTTTTCCAGTTTGTTAAAGTTTGAAGAAAGTTGGTCAACATACCGGCTATAAATCAAATCTGTTAAAATAATAATGTTTTTGTTCTGGGTTGAAGGTAAAGAGACGATTTCAATCCTACAAAAACCGTGTCTCTTTGTAGTGATTTTGATTTTTTTGTAGTGATTTTAAGTCTCCTTGTAGTTGTTTTGTATCACATTGAGTCTGTTCATGATCTTTTTGTCTCTTTGCAGTCGTTTTATGTTTTTTTGTGGTCCTCTCTTCCTGGTTGGTTCATGTCTCTTTGAGGGACTTTTTTTTAGGTGAAGACCAGGGACCCCCCGGACCCTTTGGGCCCCTGGGCCTGTGCCTGGTAGTCCCAGTCGGTAGCCCATCCAGGGTCATAGGAAACATGTATTTCTTAAAATTCATCACTCTTCCACAGATCTAATTTAATCTGTTTGTCAATCAAAGGAAATGGAAATCTGACAGAGGAGAACAAATCCTCTGGACATCATGTAGCTCTCATAAAACATTAATCAGTGAAGGATTCACATAGACGGGCAGAGTGGATCAATGAGTGTTGCTGAAAAAAAAGGCACGCTCAGCAAATCCTCCAATTATACGCTCTTCCTTCACAGATCTCCTTCCTGTTCCACCCGTTTGTCTCTAATTCTCTCAATCCCACCCTTTCCTGTGCAGCTCCTTCCTTCCTGTCTTCGTCCTGTTTCCTCCCCTCCTCTCCTCCTTCACTCCACTTCCTGCCTTCCTGTCCTGTGAAAATTCACAGCCAGAGTTATAAAAGGTCACTCTTCAAACACACACTGAAGGAGTCAGAAATGTAACTCTAAATTAATTCAGATTTTCTGGTCTGGAATCCCCCCTCCTCAACGGTGAAGTTTAGCTTATTTCTTCAGTCAGAGGCTTTTGTTTTTGAGTATTTGTCCAGATCAAGACCTTCAGGGAACCCTGAAGGTCTCACATTTACTCTGCAGTACATCAACATGAGAATATGCACCACTTGATCACACTACTAGCTTCAATAATAGGAGATTAGGACCGCATTGTTGTCTAATCTGGTGGCCCTGGTGAAGAGAGGCCTCGTGTGAAAGTTGCATTTCAGTTGTTATTATACTCACGTGGTGCAGAATTCAAATTCAACTGTTGTTGAATGAAATGACCACAAACTAATGTGATGTAAGAGTACTGGTTGGTATCTGGAGCAACGTGTATCTCAATCTTTTGTAATTTAAGGCCCACTTCTGATCGTCAAGAAACATTCAGAGAACCAACTTCCCAAATGAAGGAGAAAATACCGCTTTATATATTCTCAACATTTATTTAATGTAATCTAACTATTCGTCAGTAGGCTGCCTCCACGGCCCACTAGAGGGCGCTGTGAGGCCCAGTGGTGAAGAATAGCTGCTCAAAACCTCAGCCACTCTTTATTAATGACCCTTTTAAAGTCAGTATCATCAGAAATATGAACATCTCAGCTACAGAAGTCTTCAAAGGAAACTTTAAATGTTGGATTAAAACTGCTAACAGCATCAAACGGTCTGGTTGTTTGTAGCTCACATTTAAACATGTGAATAGAGTCTCCGTCCTGGTGTTTGATGTTCTGTACATGAGCTCAGATAACAGAGTGTAGCTCCTAATGACTGTCTGGTGGAACGTTACGGTTACGTTAACGGTTTCTCCACCAAATACATGAATATGGACACCAAACACTGGGCTACTTGCTGATATATTCTCCTCACTCACTGACGGCACACGGACCTGGAAAGTCAATCTGTTTATTTTGAACTCTCCATCTTTGGTGGTTAATGTTCTTACAGCGTGACAAGCTATTGAGCAAATGAGTAGCATGAAAGGTTGATGATGAACGCTGTTTTGTTTCTGCCTGTTTTTGCTCCTGTGCTGGATTTAGCTTCTCCATCTGACCAACAGCAATGGAGAACACATTGTAGGCTCTGCAAGTGTGCCGGCACACAGTTCCCACTAACCTATTAGCCTACACACGACTGAAAATGATTCTGATTGGTTGTAAACATGTGAATTAACTTTCGAGTAGCTCAGCAGTGTAATTGGACCTGTGACACAGCAGCCTGTCGGGCCAGCAGACTAAACACCCGGCGACGGAACAAACCATCTGCTGCAGCGTTACAATCGTGCAGCGCATAACTTGTCAGGTATCATCCCTCACATCCGGGCTCAGTGTGGCACACTGTGGGACATGATGACACATAATGTCAAGTCCCAAATCTCAAATCTCTACATTATACGACAGCCTTTTATCCTCAGACCTTTAGGTCAGATAACAAAAAATAAGTTTGTATATGCAGGTTTATTTTAAAACACGGCAAAACCCTCTCAAAAATATGCGATAGATTACTTTCTCAGTGACGAGTATGTCTAATGTTTTGGAAAACAGGGTCAGTAAACCCTGAATAAAGGCCAATTGTAACTTTTCTGGGTGTTAATGGGTTTTTTTGTGCAGTGGGAAACGATCTCTAAATGTTTAGGTACTTTTTTCTTAAAACACCAAAAGATTATTATAATGTTCCCCTTATTGCGTCACTTGTTTAATCTCTGCTGCTCATCGACTGTCCGGCTCAGCTGACTGCAGATCTGCCTCAGTGGGAAGTTTCAGTCATTTTATAAAACACTGATGTCGAAAAGGAAAAATCTCCTCCGCTGGAACATAAAAAAGGTCTGAAATGAACCGAGGCACAACAAAAGAAAACTGGCCCAGAGTCAACAAGCAGGAGGAAACAGTCAGAGAAGTGTCGGGCTATAAATAGACACCCTGACCCATTCCCTACCGATGCCTTCATGTGCTCCTTGTAAAGATGACCTACTTTCATCTTTGGATTGTCACAAATACAACATGCTGCTAAATGCATTCAGTCCAGGATGATGAATTAAAAAAGGAGCTTCTACTTGGTTTGCTGTTGTTTTCTTTTTACAGGAGAAGTTACATGTACAGTAGCTGCTTTCAGAGGAGGAACACGTCATGACGTTAATTGGTAGCGAACGATGCCAGTGAAACACTACCAAAGACCCACGGACACACTCAGTCCTGTGAAACACTACCAAAGACCCACGGACACACTCAGTCCTGTGAAACACTACCAAAGACCCACGGACACACTCAGTCCTGTGAAACACTGTTCACATTTAAGATGTGGAGCTACTCACAACCAAAATATAGTATTATGAGACATTGTTGATAAAGAAATATTGATTGGAGCAGCTTTAAACTACACAACAATAATGTGACATCGTCACCAAAGAACTTGATGTTTACTGCGATTGATGAAACATCCTTAGAAACCTTAGAAATGAATGAAAACAAATGTTTTTTACAGAAATACATCTAAAAATAAAATGTTTAAATTATCTGTGAAAAATGGTCGGTATACACGATTGTAGGCGAGGAGCAAAAACTTGCAGGCACCCTGTTGTGGTGCTTTAAAGTCTCTTAAGCTGCGTTACAAACACCATAAGTTGTCATGTAATAGTTATATAATGTGAATTGTGGCAACAGTCTCCAAGCTCTCTGCCTGTTAAGTCATATTTTGGCAACTGGGTCATTTCCCAGTCCTACCCACCAGTGTTTGTACTACAGAGAGAAATACTGTAGGTCGTGAGTGAACCAGCAGGCCCCACCCTCTGGTCTGCACACATAGACACACACACACACAGTTACACACACACACACACACACACACACACACTCCACCGCCCAGTTGGCCTCGGGCAGAGGCAGCGTTAAGTGTAATCACACACATAACACTCTCACCATGGAGACCAGTCGGGTGCAGACCTGTGAAGTCATGTTTAGTTGTTTTTCTTTGCTTATGAACCGCTCGGCTCGCTGAACTTCACTCTGTTTGTGATTTGATTAAACAAATAAGTGAAAAATAACTCAGTTTATGTCTCGCACGTTCCCCTTTAATGCAGATGTGATGAGTGAGTGCATGTGAGGTTTTGGCCATATTTGCTTCATGATTAAAGCGTCTATGTTTGGTATTTCTGATTTGACAATCCAGCTTATGTAATTAAAATATGCAATTAAGGGTAAAACGCCCGGCTGGAATCTGATTTTGAAGCTGTTTTCATATGTTATAACATTTTAAGATGCTTTTCCAAACATCTCTGGGCAGCAGGTCCTTTTTTTTATTATTATGTCGTTTTTTAAACTTGAGCCTGCAGACGCAGTGTGACATCTTGGCATAAAGCTGCTCAGACATTTGGTGTCCATTACGGTGTTAAGTGTTTTCTGATGCTCGCGTCACGTGGGAGGGATCAGTAGTGTGGTTTCCATGGTCACGTCTGGCGTGTTTTTACAGCATCTGACAGCTCGGGGGGGCATCATGAACAATGAGTATCAATGAGAAGTGTCCATTAAAAAAAAAAATCCTAATAAAAGCTAAACCTAAAACATCGCAAATTAGTCCAACTTAGGTGTAGATCGGTGTGCAAAAATAAAATAATGTGCAAAACCAATTAGTCCAACATGTTCTTTTTTAATACAGTCGTAATGTATTGTGTTTAAAAAACATTTAAAAAACATTTCACATCATTAAAAGACAAGTAAGAAGGCCGACGGACCGCAGCGCGTAAATCTAAAATGTTTACAATTCCCATCTGCACTTGAAAGCCTCATCACGGTGCTCGCTGCCGTTTGACCTCAGTCGCGCGACTCTGCTTGGTAACCTCATTTTTTTTTTCACCGGTGACAACTCCATATATGGTGCAGAGATGACGCCATCGGCGCTGTGCCCGGGTGCACCGGGGAGAGGGAGGGCTGTGGTTGCGCGTTCGCGTCACGGCTTTTCCGCTGTGCGCGTCCTCAGGAGGAGGGGGAGGGTTGTGGGAGGGGGGGGGGTTTACTACCGGATAAACCATATATGGAGTCCGAGCGTGCGAATGAGTGACGTGGTGTGTTTGTGAGAAAGAGAGAGAGAGAAACTCCCGAGGGACCGGAGACACGTTTCCTTCTCCCACGTAGATCTCAAAGTGCTGCTGCTGCTTTTCAGCAGAATGTAAACAATGACCGTCATAATCTCACTCCACCTTTTCACTCCACATTCCCGCTCCTCATTCTCACTCCTCATTCTCACCCGGTGACTGTAACACTGCAACATTTCCCCAAACACCGCGCAGTAAATTGAACCACTTCCTTGTTATCGTGAAGGTCTATTTTAGGACATAAATGTGACTTCGTTGTAGAATCTCTCATATGAAAGAAAGTGTATTATCCTAAATAAACGGTACCTTACAATATATCATGTATCATAAAAACATGATTTTGTAGGTAATTAAATGTTTAAGTCACTTGATTTACAGAAACTATTTCAGAAAATTGTGTTTATCATCTCGACCTGTTGTCTTCTATAGAAATCCGTTGTTTGTTTGACACACCGAGCCTGTGAATGTAGCAGCTGGGTGTCTCTCCTGCAATGAAACATGCGCTATAAATGAGGTTTTGTCCGCTTGCTTGCGTCTAATAATCTTGATTTAAGCGTCATTTCATGGTGTAAATAACATACATTCATAGTCATCCTCATGTTTATGAAGCAAATAATGAAAAGAGGATGAAATAGAGGGGAGATAATAAACATAACACGAGTTTATCTAATGTAAGAAATGTAGCGAGAAACTACTTGCAGCAGAAGCAGATTATATAAATAATAAAAGAGTTCGACTGTGGGAAAAACGGTAGACGGAACAGATGGTGTGTGTGTGTGTGTGCGCGCGCTGCAGCTACAGCAGGTGTGGGCGGCGCCTGATTGTCACTTACTGAGGAATGAAGTCCATGTTACGTCAAAGAGGAAATAAAACGCCACCCTTCTACTTCTACGCTCTCATTTCTCTGAGTACCAGAACCGGCGAAGAGCTGAAAAACAGATTAGAAAATAGAAACTGAACTCAGGATTATA
>NC_136531.1:2295766-2373266 GCF_910591455.1 Pholis gunnellus
ATCATCATCATCATCATCATCATCATCATCATCCTTAAGAATGAAACTTCATTCTTTACTTTGGGAATGTGTTTCTCAATACTAAATGTGTCAGAAGAGGTCAAGAAGCCACGGACTCATAGAGCTGAGCTCCGCTCTACTCGAGGAGGAAAACTAAAAAGAAAATAGAAAACAATCAGTAGACAACAATCCTGTAACAACAAAGAAATACATGAAAAACAATGAGAAAACCAAAAATATAATATATATATTAAATATATATTTTAAAATATATAAATATTATATTTAGCTACATGTTTTTCCTCTCTCTCTCTAAATATATTTTTTAAATATTTGTCTATACGTTCTCTATCTATCTATCTATCTATCTATCTATCTATCTATCTATCTATCTATCTATCTATATCTATAGATCTATAGATCATGCCAGGAAACCTTCTTTTCCTCGTCCTCTGTCCCATCATCATCATCATCATCATCATCATCATACTGTTTGTATGAATTAATTTGGGGGTTAAAGAAGGTAGAGAAAAGTCACACGTATCTGATGAATAATGATCTCATGTATATCTCATGTATATTTGTGAGAACGTTCAGTTTTCTGAACACCGGCCTCGTTAGAGTTTGAGAAAAAAGTTGCCAATTTTACAAATGTTTTTTGCAGAAAACAAAGATGAAGAAGATTGGAGGAGGAAGCATTCGGCCAAACAATATTACCATAAATCAAATACGTTAAATTGTGGAATAATGTGAATGTCAATAAAACATGAGGCCTCCATGAAGCTTAGTGTATCCAAGACGAAGTCCACCTGTTAGCCAACGTGGACAACACGTCCTACTAAAGATGACATCACGACCACTGCTGCTCATTAACAGAACGTCTCCATGGAAACTGAGCAAACGCGGCCAGCTGACGAGCCGTGATGGTGGACAGGAAACGTCACATCGCCGTCATCCTGGAGCTCTGTGGACGCGCTCACAGGCCTTTGTCTTTGTGCGTTTGTAGTTTTACGTCTGCTGCTCTTGTCTTTTACTGTGAGCAACTGTAGAGACGTTGAAACGATAACGTGCTTCATCAGCTGCTTCTGTGGCTCCTTCCTTCTCATCGGTTTTGCCTCAACATGCCGTCATCTTCACTGTCAATCAATCTGCCAATTCATTTCCAATCAATCACTTTAATTCATCAGTTAAAGAACTGAAAATTATGTTAATCAAGAATTCCCAGAGATGATGCCTTCAAATGTCTTATTTTGTCCGACCATGAATCCAAAACCCAAAGATATTCAAATATGTACACTATGTATGTATAAATATATATAAATATATTTATATATATTTATATAAGACTGGAATCATGTAATTTGAGAAGCTGGAACCATTTTCACTGTTTTAGAACTCATTACTAATTGTCTAACTTGCTATAATCATATATTATCACTATCACAAATAAGCAAAGAATTCAGAAAAAATGAAGTTAACCTTGACCCGGTGACCCCTGAGATGTTTTCTCTTTTCCAGGTCGGAGCCGCTGACGTGAAGCGCGTCATGTCGTTGTTCTGGTGTTGTTTTCACACGTCTGAGGCTCAGCAGCTGTTAATAACACATGAGCGTACGCATAAACCCGCATAAACATGAGAGTTTTGTCATCGTGACCCTGATCTGCCGACATCACTGGCTTATCATAAAAAAATACAAAAAAATAAATCTGGGTCATACATGGGTTGTGATTTATCAAACTTATATATAATGTAAATACAATAATATAATAATAAAGACACAATGACATATGAGGAGAGCTTTGCATGACAGAAATCTCTTTTTGTCATCATCCCTCTTGATATTTAGACCGCTCTGTGGGATGAAGAAGCAAAATGAATCTGCAGCATCGTCCTCGTTTAAACCGCACGCCGTTCTGTTTCAAAGGACGTCTGGATCGATGCATCCACGCCTCAAGCTGCTCAGAGGAGACGAGAGTCTGCGAGCTGCACGTTATCCACCGACAGCACATAATGTTCCACACAGCCACTCCAATCACAATGCAACACGTCCTTGGACGGCACACAGGCTCAAATCAAACAGTATTACCAGCCTTTTTCTATTTCGCAATGTCCTACATGCGAAATAGAATTTGTATCTCAGAGACGAGAGGTTTTGACTCATTATTTTGTTAATCAATTTGCAGGCTTGTTCCATTAACGTCGTGCTTTAATAAAGAGGCTCTAATGGAGCCAGAGGTGCAAATCTTCCTTTCAAGAAAACTGATTGTTTTGTTCCTTTTATTTCAGCTTCACCAAGAAAATCAGATGTACGATGTTAAAAACAACAACAAGCTCAAGAACCAACCTCTGTTCTGAGTTACTGTCTCTGTCTTTACACGTGGCCTGTGAATGGACTGCTATTATACAGTTATTACTGCTTTATAGTACAGTTATTCTCCGTGTGTTATCGAATGCTTTTAAAGTGACAGTTCACCCCCAAATTAAAAAACAAAAAACATATTTTTCTTCTTACTTGCAGTGACATCTATCAATCCAGATTGTTTTGGTGAGAGTTGCATAGTTTCGGAGATGTCTGCCTTCTCTCCAATACAGTGACACTTTATGGCACTTTATGGCGCTTTATGGCGCTTTATGGCAATTTATGGCGCTTGTGGTGCTCAAAGCGCCATAAAAAACAACGTTTGAAAATGAAACTGCTCACAGAAAGGTGTGTGGAGTATCTTGAGTTGCTGGTCATGATTTCTGGAGAGAGGCATCGCTGTTGAGTTTTTCTATTGTAACTTGTTGGCGCACAGATAAATGTTGGATTGTATTTTTGATTTTGGCGGGAAACTGTCCCTTTAAACTGTCAACAAAACTTCTCTGTTTACACCATTTTTACATTTCATGTTTTGGGGTGTTTGAAGTTGTGGAAATTTTTTTATTTTTTCACTAATATGTGTGAACTGCCGGGACTTTTTGGGGACTATTTTCAGCTGTGGATGAATCCACATTTGGTGCCGTGGTGAGTATTTGTGTATATATATATGTGTGTGTGTGTGTTCACAGCAACAAAGGTTTTAATAGCTTTTGGACAACAATGGAGCTCTAAAGCACAGAGGGATTCACGTATAACAGGCGTTTGGAAACACACACAATGCTTGATACGATCAGTTCATTGTTGGTGTTTGATTTGATGCATAGTGGGGGAAACATGTGTTGTTTAACATTTCCAGCTGCACAAATGTGACAGCATAGCAAAGCAAATTGGGGACACGGTTTCAGTGATGGATTCTCCGGAGCAATCCTGCACCATTATGGGCATGTATATATATATGTGTGTGTGTGTGTGTGTGTGTGTGTGTGTGTGTGGCAACCTGATTAAGATGCAGAGTGCAGAGGCCAGACAGTCACGGTGACGTGGAGCTCTAACAGCTCAGAGCTAAAAAAAGACCAGCGCAGGAAACGTCTTCACACAGGATGCATGCATCGACCGGCGCGCGCCCGCCGGTGATGTGAGGCAGATACACCGAGCGGCCAATCAGAGCGAGGCAGTCATGTGCGGATGCAAATATGTCGTTGTGTGCGTCTCCATTATGATGAGTGCACCGTGGTTTGAGTGCAAATCAATATTTGACTGGATTAAATAACTTAACATAATATTACACATTTTAAAATTAGGACTCTAGAGAAAATATTGGGAATACTTTAATAACTAAAGGAGACAAAACATGAACAGTTTCAAATCAGTTAAAATCTTAATATATTCATGGAATAATGATCTCCACAATAATGCAAACATTCATAGCAGAGTAAAATCATGACTCTTCCAGACATTTTAGCATAAAGAGATATTAAATAAAAAGACTAAACTTTAATAATAACAGGTCCATCTTTGACTGTTTCACTTTCTCTACGGTGAAGGAAGCAACGACTGTTGGAGGTTTCACTGAATCATAGTTGACATGTTGGCAGTTGACTGTGTTTTTTTTCCATCCACCTGTTTTTACACACATTTAAACACAAAAAGTGAAAGCTCTTTAAAAAACACAACATGAAATACACTCAGGCTGAAATATATGAATTAAAAGACCCTCAGATGCTCTGAAACAGACAGTTGTAAGATATTTACAATGTATCAGTTAATAACTCCAAATACAAGAAGATCAAAGTGTTTCAGTGAGGACGTCATGCTCCGGTTTGAAAGCGGCTCGTCTGATTCTCTTGAAATGAAAAGTAATTAATGTGTTGTTTCTCTCTGTGTGTGTGTGTGTGTGTGTGTGTTTAATAATTTCGATGATTACATGTCAGGAGGCTGTGAACACATGACCTCACGCCCTGTCACGGCGACGTTTCATTACAGCAGAGGACTGACTGTGAATGTGAATGAGGAAGAATGCCTGCATGTGTCCTTGTGTGTGTGTGTATGGGTGTGTGTGACTGTGTGTGTGTGTGTGTCTGGCAGCAGCAGCAGCAGAGACAGGAAGTGATGCGTTGATGCCGGCGGGGAACAGAATGTGTAGGAGGGGTCTATTTTAAGACTCAGCTGCAGGAGGACAGAGCTGTCCAGTACATCTGGCTTTGTGTGACTGTGTGTGACTGTGTGTGTGTGTGTGTGTGTGTGTGTGTGTGTGTCATGATGCAGTGGGAAGGCTAATAGCTAGAGGTGATGTTTTTAGTGTTTTTAAACGTCCTTAAAGCCCACAGATAATTGCATCTTTTCACAAAAATTAGGACATAATTCTTTTTTTAGCCTCTTTAAGTATCAGTCAAATGACACATCTGAGTTTTGTTTGTGAGGAAGATGGGAGACGGACAAACAGACGGACAAACAGACGGACAAACAGACGGACGGACAGACGGACGGATAGAGAGGAGGAAGGATAGATGTGAGGAGGAGGAGGAGGGCTGCAGGACGAGGTGTTCAAAGAGAGGAAGGGGGAAAGAGAGGAAGAGGAGGAGCAGGATGTCAATAAAGACGTGACCACACAGGGAGGGGAATGTGTAGGACACAGCAAAAAGGTTGTGTGTGTGTGTGTGTGTGTGTGTGTGTGTGTGTCGGTGACGTAGTGTCGGATGTAGACAGAGAGGAGGAGGAGGAGGAGGAGGGAGGCAGACTGAGGACACTCGGTGAGGAGGCGTTGGATTCCAACGTATTTCTTTAGATTATTAAAACCTAAATGACCACCTTATTATTGTTGTCATGTATTGTTATTTATCTCAGCCTGACAGAGACTAAGCAGTGGGATGTTTGACATTTCTCTGCATTCAAAACGATTATTATTATGACCAGTTTTAAGAATGACAATAAAATAAAAGACGTATACAAGTTTTCAGTATGCACTGTTATAGAGCGGTTAACAGCATTTTATAGGGTGACTTATAGTTATCATGGTGGAGAAAAAAAGGTTGAAGACTACTGCTGCTAAATATCACATTATTTATCAAGAAATGTTTTGTACACATTTATTTGGAAAACTTTGTAATTTAAGTATTTTTAATAGAATAATACATGAAAAAGAGACTTTTTTTGTGACACTTCTAAAATCCTGCCGTACATAATTGGCTTTCTAAGTAAAACTGACAAAACTGTCAGAAATAAAAACAGTAATTTTATGTAATCTGCAGTTACAGGAGAAGTATTCACATCCTTTAAAAGTATTGACATACCGTAAACATTTGTGTATAACATTTCTGCAATGGAAAATTATATTCTGGCAAAAGTTAACAAGTAAACATCTTTAATATTGTAGGAGGTTCGCGTGCTGCCACTGATCATTTCATATAAAGTTGAATCCCTAAGATTGAATCATATTTCATGGACTTTAAAATATATATTTCATAAACAATACCTGCAGCCGTCCAACCTCCTACAATCATGATTCCTGTGCTGAAAAACAACCAGGTTCTTCAGTCGGTGTCTTTTAGTGTAACGTACGCAAACAGTTTGTGATATGTACAACGTGAGCACGACAGAAAATAGGCACTGAGGCCACAGGAGCCTCTACAAGACCAGGACACAGGATTAGGAAGTACGTTATGACTCAACTCTGTTGATATTGTTGCGCAACAGACTCTTTCACTGAATCAAATTAGGTATAACAGACTGTGTGGGCTTTTTTTTTGGCACCTTCGGGGTTCCTGCTGAGTAACGCTGCTGAAATGCAGAAGGAGAACGATGCAGTTGAATGACTTCGACAGTAGACTTCAACAGAGAGCTGCAGTGATGACGTATGTTTTTTTTGCAGTCCAACCCCCAGAAGTTAGCATCACCCCCCCCTTAATATAAAAGCCAATGGGATGTTTTCCATTAGATTTTAAAATTGCAGAATACAAGCTCTGTGACATTTATGATACTTTGTTCATCAAGATAATCTTTACAAATGAACACCACTTTTATGATTTTTGAAGTGTGAATACAATCAGCAGAAGTAAAAAGCTAACTTTAGTCTATAAAGCTAACGTTAGTCTACAAAGCTAGCATTAGTCTGTAAAGCTAACGTTAGGCTATAAAGCTAACATTAGGCTATAAAGCTAACATTAGGCTATAAAGCTAACATTAGTCTATAAAGCTAATGTTAGTCTATAAAGCTAACATTAGGCTATAAAGCTAACATTAGGCTATAAGGCCAACATTAGGCTATAAAGCTAACGTTAGGTTATAAAGCTAACATTAGGCTATAAGGCCAACATTAGGCTATAAGGCCAACATCAGGATATAAAGCTAACATTAGGCTATAAAGCTAACATTAGGCTATAAGGCCAACATTAGGCTATAAGGCCAACATCAGGATATAAAGCTAACATTAGGCTATAAAGCTAATATTAGGCTATAAAGCTAACATTAGGACATAAAGCTAACGTTAGGCTATAAAGCTAACATTAGTCTATAAAGCTAACGTTAGGCTATAAAGGAACTCCATAATGGTCACACGACTTCACGTCTCCACCACTAAGCTAAAGGACGACTAGTGTTCTAGTGACGACGTTTAGTCGTCTCATTTACACTTGTTAGCAACCGCCTAATTTAAGGTACGTAAAAGCTTCTAAAAATCTTCTAACAGGTTTTTATTGACACAGCTTGTGTCAACCACAGATCTTATTTCAGGCATCTAACCAAAAACACATTTGAAAAACACGTTGACTTTGAGACGAGAGAACAGGAAGTGCTCTTTGAAGCCGATGCCAGGAGACCGTTTAGCTTAGCTTAGCATAAAGACATGTAAACAGGAGGAAGCAGCTCCTCTGACACTTACCAATTTAACATTGGTAAGTGTTCAGTGGAGACTCAGAACCTCATATGACATTTGTATCCAAGAAAGCGAATATGGCTGTTTCACAAAATCCTTGAAACAAACTTTCTTTCTTTTTTTTTTTTACCTGTAATCGGACTATGAAAATGTCTGATTTTGTGTATTCTGGTTACTCAATTGTGTTACAGCGTGTAGTGTTGCAGGGTGCAGGATCAATAAAGCGGACAAGAAGATGGGTAGAATGCATTCTCTCTGGTTTATTCAGGTTCTTTAGGAAGAGTTCTGTTTGAAATTACAAAATGCACTGGTAGAAACAGCAGAGATAGATAGAGAAAGAAACAGAGGGAGAGAAGGAGATGGTCAGAGAAAGAGAGAAAGAGAGAGGGAAGGAGAAAGAAGGGATTTCATATCCGGAATAAACAGGAATAACATCACCAGATTCAGGTTCAGGCAGCTCTTTACTCTCAAAGGGGTTGTTTTCATCAAGGAAACGTTTTCTTTTCCTTCTCCCCCGTTTTAAAATCATTTTTTATTTTTTTTTTGTAATGTTAGTTAAAGTGTTATCTATCCTTGTTTCCCCCCACGTTTTTTTCCCCCGTGAAATAACTGGCAAATATAACAAACAAACATTCTTTGATTTCATCACCAAAGTCATTTCCATTTTTTTTTTTTTATCAGGATGATTTTTTTTTTCACATTTTTTTTTTTTTTTTTGTCAGGTTTTTTTTCTTTTTTTGTTTTTAAAAATAGAAGAAAAAAAGAAACACATTGCTCTTAAAAACATCTATCTATATATATTTTTACATATATATACTTTTTTCTTTATATTTATTTATTTTTTTAATTCCTGAAGTTGACTTGTTACCCCACATAGTGGCATGCACATTGCACATGCAAATCTGTAATTAAATACTTCTCTTTTATCTTAAATTGCCATGTATGTTTATTTTTTTTCTCTTTTTTTCCCCCGACTTGCTGAGTGAATCCTGTATGGTTTTCTACTGTGGCACTGGTTTCTACTGGGTCCGATGGGTTGCATGGCGGTGAGATGGGTGGTTGATGGTTGCTTCTGAGAGTTTTCCCAATGCATCTCTGCACCAACAATTAAACGATATTCAACCCTTTGTAGCTAGTTTTTACCACTGGATGGTGGACGACTCAGTATTGATTTTGTTTTTCTTAAACATGGGTTTAAGAAAAAAATGTCTCTAATCTTCAACTAAAGTTTACGGGATTGGAATCTAATTCTTTTGACACCTCAATCTTGACTTCTATCAAATGATAGGTTACCAAAAATGTTAAGCTAATGTTTAATTTGCGGCCTTTGCAAACGTAAACCAATCAAGCACAAAAAGCCAAATTAATAAAATGTGTCAATTCTTGTTGCAGTGAACTGTAGATGTGTCACTTTCCCCTGTTTTGTTCAAGGATCCTCCAAAATCTACTCTGACTGATCACAAGAAAAACACAACACATGTTTTAACGGTCAGAGAAGAAGAATCAGATCTGAGCTACAAAAGGTTAAAACATTTAATAAAAACAATCCTCGGGATGTTTTGGGAGAGATCGGCCTCCAGCGCTCCAGGACGCTGACGTCAACGCGTGAGGACAGATCTTCTGGAAGCAACCTGTCTCCACTGGGTTTGATGGTGATGGAAATGAATGGAGGAGAGAGATGGATGGAAACAGAGAGAGAGAGAGAGAGAGAGAGAGACCTTGGGGATGCTATCGCGACAGCAGGAGACACTTTTACTCACGTCTCTGAGGAATTAATTTACTGTAAATCAGCACTGAGTCCGGCAAGAATCTGAGGTAAAAAACGTTGATAACTTGCACAAAAATGAATAAAACATTCCTCACATTACACCTGCCCTTTAATTAACAGTATTAGCAAAGAGCACCCGTTAGCGCCAGGCTAGCCGCTGCGTTTTGTGTGCACAAACATTTCTGAACTTTCTGAGCGTGAGTCCCGTTGATGCTCTTTCAAACATTTTTCGATGCTGTATTGGAAGTTTCAGTTAATCGTTGTTCCAAAACGTCGGACAAAGTTAGCAACTAGCTAGATTAACATCAGATGGTTTAGACCAAAACAGAGCTAAAAGGAGCATCTATAATACTTTAATGTATCAGGTTGGACACAAACACGGCTCAAAGATTAATGCTAATGTTGCTCCGTGTCTGCCTCAGTTGCTGACTGTTAGCTAACATTTTAGCAATAGGCTAAGCACTTCTTAAAGGACCAGTGTGCAGGATTCAGTGACATCTAGCGGTGAAGTTGCAGATTGCAATACCTCCTCCATTTCCAAGCGTGTCGAAGAACTACGGTGGTCTTCAGGTTTTTTACTAAATGAACATCATGCTGTATTGAAGAAGACTTGAAACTAGAGATTGAGACCATAAACTCATGTTTACAATGTTTACTGAGGTGATAAATCAAGAGAGAAGTAGAGTCATTTTCTCATAGACTTCTATACAACCAGAGGAGTCGCCCCCTGGTGGACATTAGAGAGAATGCAGGTTCAAGACATGAAGCTTTGACTTTTTGTCGAGGTTGTCGTACGTGTTTGGTTTTTCGTCTCTGGGCTAGTGTAGCAACATGGCGGTGTGTCAGTCTACCTATTTAGGCTAATTTTGTGTTTAACGAAAACACAACAATACTTAGTTTCAGGGGATTATACACTAATATGACATATAAAATGAATATTATATTCAGTTTCTGTTGATAGAACTCTCTAAATCCTACACACTGCTCCTTTAAGGTGATCATTCAAAGGTGATTTTTTTGTTTCCTCCTACCTTTTAGTGGATTAGTGCAGCTTTAAACATGCCGTATTATATTTCAGAGAACAAATGATGAATTCAAGTGAATAAATTATAGATTATTGTGCAGAAATCATCAAGGAATTCAGCCCCAATTACCCGCCGGACTCCATAAAGAACCGAAGACGAACACAAAGACTCAGACAGACGTTCACAGACAAAGCACACCCACACATGTGAGCATGAACTCAGTCAGCCCACACTGCATTCACAGACGTTCACAATGAGTGGCAATGACAGCTCAACCCCACCACCTTGTGCCTGTGAGTGGTATCACACGAGGAAAGAAGGAAGAAAAGCAGATGAACACGATGAGTTTTTCCAGAAAGTTTATGGATTATATACACAAGAATTACTGAGCCAAAATGTACAATACAGTGGGAGAGAATGGGTGAGAGAAATGACATGAGTATCTACTGAGCCCCCCCCCCCCCATCCCCTTGTCCAACCCCCCCACACGTCCTGGCTCAACTTAAGTGATCCCAGAGGAAGGTGAGGAGTGGGCGAGGGAGGAGGGAGGATGAAGGTGGCGACGAGGACATTATGATCTCACGTTGCGTGCCGCGATTGTCTCAGAGGGAGAAATCATCGTGTCCTGTACAGTGTAAGGCACTGAGGGTGCACTGTAGCTGATGTTGTCAGGACACGTGCGCGCGCGCACACACACACACACACACACACACACACAGTGCAGGTCCACTCACTCACATAGCTTCCATTTACACACACACACACACACACACACACACACTTAGTGCTGTAACGATTAGTC
The DNA here is from genome assembly GCF_910591455.1 of Pholis gunnellus. Lineage (NCBI taxonomy): Eukaryota > Metazoa > Chordata > Actinopteri > Perciformes > Pholidae > Pholis > Pholis gunnellus. Next base: position 2,306,590 of record NC_136531.1, read on the forward strand.
GATTAATTAGCCCGCGGAATATAAAACAATAACATTATTGATAATCGACGGATTAAGTCATTTATTAACCAAAAAAGCCAAACAAGTGCTTTTCCTCTTTTTGATATAATACATTTTTTGTCATTTGATTCAGAAAATGTGATGTTTATTGTTATTTATCTATTTATATACAGGTAAATAGCAGTTTTATAGTAATATAGTTACATAGAATCACCTTTCTGTGCATTTATCTAATTATTTGTCATATGCACTTTCATTTAAGCGTGCTTTCTTCATGATTCTTTTGTTTTTATTTTACTTGACATTAGAAGAAATTCAAGGAAAAAGTTAATTCCATCTGCATCTTATTGGCAATTGGAAAACAAATACGCAAACGTGCAAGTTCAGCTCAACAGCTAATGCACCAAAAACAACAAAATTATACAAATTAAATAAAATAATTTATTATTCACGAAAAATAAATAGCCGGAATAATTAATAATAATAACAAATAAACAGTTTCAGCCCTGAATACATTCAAATACCACTCAAAACACCTGCACGCAGACATCAACACACAAACACACACACACACACACACACACACACACACACACACAGAGTAAATGTCTCCCTGTCGCAGCAGTTACCCCGCTCCCCCCCCCCCCTCCCAGTGGGCGGTGACAAAATGGCGTCTGAGCATGAGGATGAGGATGAGCCCGAAAAGTGGTCCAGTGCCATTGTGAAATTGTGTGTTAACATCACTACGACCTCTGCTGCTGCCCCCCCCCCCCCACACACATAATTATCATATCTCTCGTTGCCTCTTGACCCCCCCGCCCCTCCCTCCCCGCCTCGCTCTTGACCCCCCCTACACACACACACGCATGCACACATCTAGTGCTGTACAAAGGGGAGACCACGGCGTGGCTTCAGCTACATAAGCACAACTTTTGGCAGCACTACTGTACATTAAAACCCACTGTAGTTTGTTTGTTTTTGACAGTTTTTTTTTTAGAGAGAGCCCTTATTCGTGTTCTTGTCGACGCGTTATGCCTCACGACTGACCCACTGACACAATTTCACAGCCGACTGAGTGGATGGTTTGGTGCGTGTTTTTGTTTAGTTTTTCCTTCGTCCCGTAACGAAGAAGAAAAGAAGACTGATGGGTGACGGGAGCCGGAGGTGAGGACACAGACAGTATGTGAGGAGAAGCGATGACTTAGCAAAAACCTTGCAATACACCCCCCCCCCCCCCCCGCCCCGTTCAAAACAACAACAAAAAAATCTAAAACAAATGATCAGATGTTCAGATGCTTTTTCTTCTTCTTTTTTTCCAAAGAATGGGATTTGATCTCGCGAAAAGCACACACATACACACACACACACACACACACACACACACACACACACACACACACACACACACACACACACACACACACAACATGCTTTCACACAAGGGCAGTGTTGTGTGTCGGCCATTTTGGATCCGCTGTTACAATTCTGGACAAGCGAGTGGTGTCGTGGAGCCAAAATGGATTATTTATTTATTTTTCCTGCCCGTTCGTCAACACGCATCGGCGGCGTGTTGGTGTTGGTGTGTCGGCAGGCTGCTGATGGGGGACGTGATGGGGGGGGGGGGGGGGGGGTCAGAGTGTGTAATGTAGGGTTAGTAAAAGGAGAGAGGGGGGAGGGGGGGGGGGGTCAACATTACAACGTCTGACGCCATGCCAGGTAAAACCATACAATAACTCAATCCGAGGCCTGCTTGGTTCGTAGCTCTCCCCACACATTGTCTAACTATCTAGCTACCTAACTCTAGAGGGACCTGAGAAGTAACCGCTTTGCACCTCCGTAAACCGCTCACTACACCGGCCAAAAACTGGACCCACGACATGTCTGGAATGGACGCAAAATGCCACGCCTGACAAAGGGGGGGGGAGGGGAGGGGAGGGGAGGGGGGAGGGGTGAAGCCAACAGGGCTAGCTTGCTTGCTAGCAGCATCCGGTACAACCAAGTCTTTAAAAGTCAAAACAAACGAGGCTCGGGTTCAAACTGTGTGGAACTCTTTTCTTTTTGGCATGTTTGAGTTTTTTTTGTTTGTTGTTGAAGTGATTACGCCCCAAACCGGATGTGATTTTAAATTTTCCCTGCATCGAAGTCTAGACTCTTGGCTATTTCCTTCACCACGGCCCGTGTCCCCAAATCTCCCTGCGTCTATGCTAGCACGGGGAGCCGGTGGGATTCTTTAAGGCGTAGTTTGGTTGATCTCAACTACTATAGAGGGTAAAAGGGAGGCGGGGGGGAGGCAGATGGGAATAAGAAGGGGGTGACGAATGTGACTCTGATACAGAAGGCACTGTGGCTCTGTAGGGTTTTTTTTGGGGGGGGGGGAAGCGTCCCCAACGTGCCGTGAACCTCACTTGATGGGAGGTGTGGGGCAGAGGGGTTTCGGGTTTGCGCCCTTCGAACTCCCGCCGAACGAATAAACAATCAACAAAACCAAAACCCCCGTCCCTTATCCCCATCTGCACTACGCTATGCTCGACTACTAGGTCTGGAGGCAACACATTACGGGAGAGGAGGGAGAAAAATGGGGAGGGGGAAAGGGTGATCTGGACAAAGGTACATGAAAGAAAAGGGTGTGTCACTGTGTGTGTGTCAAGAGACGTGTGCAAACGTGGGTGTCGATCTTTCACAATTTTCTCCCAACCTCCCGGTTTCATTAGTCCCTTTTTTTCAACGGTACCACAGCGTCGCAGTTTCTCCTCCGAAATAAAAACAGAGAGGACGCTGATGAGGTCTGCATAGAGTCAAAACACGAGGACTGGGGGGGGGGGGGGGTTCGTCTTCTGGCATAACGCGACTGCGATAGCAAACAGCGCAAGGTTTTTCAAGAGTAGCTAGATCGTCAACCGTGTCATGAGCATGAACGGCGTGCAAAACAAATAAATATCTGAAACTTTAAACTCTGTCTGTTATCTATAACTACATCTACCGATATTCTATCTAGATTTATACGCAGTTTATCATCTATAGTCATCTATACTTTATCAAGTTATTGAATATTCAATAAATGTTGTCCCTCATAACAATAAGGATGAAATTATTAGTCCTAAGTGTTTCTGTCCCGCAACGTGTCTTCAAGCTGAAAGAACAGATGTCAAAAGCAAATGGACAGAAAAAGAAGGATAGATGAGAGAGGAGAGGTCGTGGATACTGACGTGGGTTTTGGCAGCGGAGGTTTCAGCTTTGCTACAACCTCATATCGGGGATTTGGTGGCTGTTCTCTGGTTATCCAGACCTGAGCGAAGGGGGTTGGACGGGTGTAGGGGGGGGGGGGGGGGGGGGGGGGGGGGGGGGTCAGCATTGGCACAGACAGGCAGACAGAAGGACTTGGGCCGACACACGGACAGATATGGCGTCTCTCAGGCTGCATCCATGTTTCCCCCCGACTAGGACTGGACTTCATCTATACAAAGATATAAGAGACGGGTACAAGAGGAGGTTTTCACTCCAGGTCTAGAAAAAACAGGATGTAGCCCGGAGGCTGTCCTGTAGATTGGGAAGGCAGAAGGGCGGATAATGTGCGCTGATAACTGCCCCCTGGTGGCAAGAAAAAAAAAGAAGAGAACAACGCCACCTAATACTGACACCAACACCGTACCACCAATACTGTGCTGTCACTGCCGGCAACCGGTCGCACTACAAAGCTACAGAGCCAGACGGAGGGGAAAAGATTGAGAGTCGTGGTTTTTTTTTTTGGCTGCAAGTTGAAGAAATCAACCTCGGTAGAACTTCAGTAAAACTTGGCTCGTCTGGAACCTCTGCAGTGTAAAATGCAGACGAACTCTTCCACGTTCTCGGCGATCTGGTCTACCCCCCCCCCCCCCCCTCCCCTCCGAACGCGAATTCTTGATCTTTGGGTTGGCTTGACAAGAGTACTGACCCGCGTGAATCACTGCGAGTCAGCTAGCCTGAAGCTCCCCCACTGACCGCTAACCTCCGCCGTTCTGAAGAGAGAAGCGTGTCTTAAGAGTTGCGTTACAACACGCAACGCCGCTGAGTGAGCGTTCCCCGAGCCGCCATAAACACGTCGCCGGAAGGCATCAGGAACCCGGTAAACGTCGTTGGACGCGGGGGGATTTTTAAAAAACATAACAGATGTAAATAAGATGGACATAGCATACTTAAACTCCAAACAGCATGACAACAAATCTACAGCAACAGTTCCATCAATCAGCATCATCATCATTGTCATCGTCATTTTGCATTGACATTGATATCATTATTCGTAAGACTATCATCATTAACAATAATAAATCAAGTGTGGTGGAAGTCCGCTTCTCTCCGCTCTTTCTCCCTCTCGTCTCTCAAGCACGACAGGAAACTTTAACGTGATACTGCAGTGTCTCCCGTCTTTTTTAACAGTTCGTAGCTTTTTAATCGGACAAAATGGACGAACTTCAAAAAGCCCGTTTTTTTTTCGGTTGAAAACTAAACGAAAAATTACATTTGAGATTCAGGAGAGTGAGAGAGAGAGTCCGAAAGAAGAGGACTTCTTTTGTAAACCTAAATGCAAAGTTTTCCTACAAAGACCCCAGGTCCCACCCACACCAGTTAGATTTCCTCTCTAGTATGTATTTAATCGATCATGCAGGCTTCCATCAAATTGTGGACTCCAAAAAAGATCAAAAAGGAGGCTGAGCGAATGCAACAGAAGAACCAAGCTCCAATGTCCGAAGAAGAACAAGAAGGAGAAGTAATCGATAGTAATCGAAGAAATTCTGAAGAAATTAGTCTTTTTCCCCGTCCCTCCTTTCCTCTCCTCCGCCCCCACTCAACCGTGCGATGTCATTTCCTGTCAGGTCATCCCTTAAGCCTTTTTTCGCCGGGTCGGGTCGTGTAACCGAGGAGGAAGGGGCATGACGAAGTGTCCCGACTCCCTTCTCAAGTTACCTGAGGCCCACCCCTAACCAATAGCGCACTCGGACAGGAAGTGAGCCCGCACGTGCCCCGCCCCCCGCCCCCCTCCCCTGCACTACCACCACCGCTGGACAGGAAGTGATGTCACACCAGTTCCGTCAGCATTAAGTGAGTCTTTAACAGTAAACAGAGATGATAAAACTCATCAAATAGCCAGCGCTGTGATTGGCTGGTTTTTGCAGTATAGGCGGAGCTTCCTGGTTCTGTCCCTTGGAAAGGAAAAAAGGTTAAAGATAAAGTGGTTGTTCTCCCTTTTTTTTCTTTTCATTGTTTGTCATGTAAAGTTTCATTTTGTTCTTCATTGTTCAAGTTTGATTTTCTGGAGGCATAGCTTGGCATGTAAGGGTTAGGGGGTCCTGGCTTTGTGTTAAATCATTTTTTCTTAAAACGTTATCTATTCGAGGAGTCAGAGTCGAAGCAGTGGACTCTGCGTTCCCGACTCGTTTTTCAGGCTTTTACATTAGCAGACCGGCCACAGCGACAGATTTGCAAACGTCTGACGAAACTAACCAATCACGCGACAGTCTGGGGGAGAAGCGCTTTTTAGGCCTCGTGAACCGCGATCATCCCCCGGGCCGTTTTTTGCATGCTCCTCCCTTCGCTTTTTTTTTGTGTGTTCCCACAACCTCTCTCTCTTCCGCCTTCAGCCTGGCCTTGCTGGTCAGGCATAGAATTCTGGGAAGTGTAGTTCTGAGAGAGGCAGAGGTAAACCGTTGCCCCGGGCCTCGCCATAGTTGTCTTAGCCGTCTCTTTTTTTCATTTTTATCCACGTGCTGCTCTGTCACTGATTTGAGTCTGACACAAAATCTGTAAAAGGCTAATTGCAGCACCTGCGCCCCCCCCTTCCCCCTCCGCTCGTTTTCCTCTCATTTAGAGTCCGAGGGTTGAGTGTAGAGGGTTTTGGAGGGCGTCCAGCCCCCCTTCAACATTTCTCACCACCTTTGCTTTATTAAAAGTCTACGTATCCAAGGCCAGAGCACCGGAGGCTGCTATTATTCCCCTCTCCTGCCCTTATCCCTCGCTCCCCTGTTGGTTGCTAGCACCAGTCATCCTCGTCCGTCTCACTAAAAGGTTCATGCAGGCCCTTGCGGGGCCCTCGGCCATGGGGGGGGCCGGTGCTGGGGATGGGGGGGGCGCTCCAGGTGGCCCCCGCCGGTGCGGGGAAGGGGAGGACGAGCGGTAGCCATTGGGCACCCTGCGTGGATGCGGGTGAGGGGGCGGAGGGGGCCCGTGGTGGGCAGTCCTGGGTGAGCGTGGGTGCGGGTGAGGATTCCCCCCGTGTGGGTGCGGGTTGCCGTGGGAGAGGCTTTGCTCGTAGGCGGGGGGCTCGTGGTGCCGCTCGTACTCGTAGTCGCGCTCGTAGAAGGGCCCGTCTCCCTCCAGGCTGTCCCCGGGCGGGGGCCCGCTCCAGCGGCCTCGGTGAGGGGACCTGGGCGAGCCGTGGAGGGGCGAGCGCGGGGACTGGTGCCGGGGGGAGAGCGGCGAACCGTGCCGGGACGAGGAGCCCCCGGGGTGGGGAGAGGCCTGGCGCGACGCGGGTCGGTGGTGGTAGCCTCTGTCGTGGTCTGGCGGGGAGAAGTGTCGGGGGGGAGGGCGAGCGCAGTCGGCCCGGCCCCCCGGGGGGGCCGTAGCTGGGCTTGCGGACGGCGGGGGAGTAGGTGACATGCGGACGGGGAACAGCAGGGGTCTGGGGCAGCTGGCGACGGCCTCTCCGCGGAGTGCTGGTCCCCGAGGTGGAGGGGACCGGGCTGCCGCTCACCGAACTACTGCCCTACAGCAAAATGTAAACAAGGAAAATCAAAACGCACCACAACAACAACACCAAGACCAGAATAGAGAAGAGTGGAGATAGATAGATAGAAAGGTAGGTAGGTAGGTAGGTAGGTAGGAAGGTAGGTAGGTAGGTAGGTAGGAAGGTAGGTAGGAAGGTAGGTAGGTAGGTAGGTAGGTAGGTAGGTAGGTAGATAGATAAACACCATTGAAAATCATCCAAAAACATAGCGATGAGGCAAAAAATTTACACCAAGAAGCCACACGTCACATTGAAGAAAAATGGACAGAAAGAGAGAAACAGTGATAAAGAAAAAAGCATAACACAAAAAAGAGAGATTGATATCCATAAGTAGGTGTATATGACTTTGTGTGAACTCTTACTGGATAAAAGAACAGCTGTTGTGGTTAAAGATCACTTCATAAATAACGAATGAAGCGTAACCTGCTGTGACTACAAGAGTATAATGTAACTAGCTGTGACGTGAGGCACCAGGTCAGTGCTGAGGTACTCGCAAATGACAGCAGAGAACATCCTCAAAGCTATTTATCCAACCTGTAAAACGCTTTCTATAAAGGTAATCTACTTATATGGAAATTAAGACAGAACAGGAAACAGTATGCTGTCCCTAATCTTGGCTTTTGGTCTCAGTGTCTTTGGAGCCCACCTGTCTGTGTCCCCGTCCGTCGGGCCCCTCGCTGGGCGAGCGGGACCACTGGCGGTCGTGGGGATGCCTGTGGGGGTAGTCGTGTCTGTCCGGGCCGTAGCGCTCCTTGTCCATGGAGCTGTGGTGGTGGTGGTGGTGGTGATGGTGGTGGCGACGGTCCTTGGTCCGGCCGCGGTCCCGCTCGTGCTCCTTGGGTGGGAGGTCGCCCGACTGCGTGGTGGTGCTGAGGTCTGTGCCCAGACCTAGCGGGGAGATGTCTCAGTTTACGTTTGTATAAACAAGGGCCACTCGAGGAGAGGTCATGCAAAGTCAAGTTACTGTGGTCGTTAACCATTTTGAAAAGCAAGTCAAAGGTGATTTTTTATTCAAATGAGAACAAACTCGTCATCTGAAAACTGGGAACCTAAAGATTCACAAAATTGGGCTCATTGGATTCACAAGAGTCTCAGCTTTTCAGTAATACCTTATTTATGCAATTTCAAGACTTTTTTGGGACCCCATTATGCAGAAATATGCAAATACACCATAACAGGCAAAAATAACACATTTATACTGCACGCACAGTTTTCGTCCCCAAGCTCCATGAAGTTAGCATGAAACTGGCATCTTGAGGTGAAAGGTCAACGGACCCCTTCTGAAATTGGCCACACCAGTTTTTCCCATCGACAAACTTTAAGACTTTAAACTTTGGAGCGTTATTTTTTATTTGATTTCACTGCAGCTGGATTCTCGCGATGTCACAGTTAGCATGATATGCTAACTTAGCGGTAATGGATTCATTACGTCGTCTAGTTTTACATAATACTAATATCTTCACTCTGGGTGAAATGTGTTTTATATTAAATGGAGAAAAAAAATGAACTAAATGCGGCAAAGAAATGCGCCGTGCGTGCAGTCAAATGCAGAGGCAAAGAAAAACGACTTCAAAACACCATCATCACTACCGAGAGAGTCCTCTCCATCAGATCAGAGAGCTCTCCAGATATAAAGAGCATTTAGAGTTAAACTGGGCCGGCCTGGCTGCTTTAGTTTTACAGGCTGAAGCACAAAATGTGCACTCGCAATTAGTGATGAAGTGGACAATGTTCTTTTTCAAGGACTTCTTTGTGCCGAGACTTGACTCGCATAGATGTTGGTGAATGTGATGACAATGCACAGATCGCTCTTAACCGCTACTGAGTTGCCCTTGACTGTAGAGCAACGCTGTGGGCTGCAACTACGGCAACGTTACATCATCACTTGATGTCTAATGCCTCTGTTCGTAAAAATGGTGCGTTAAACTCCAGGTTCTCCATCATTTCTCAACAGAAGGACAAACATTTCTTATCAGTCACATGTTTTATGCCCTAAAGCATCCCCTGCTTTATGGTCTGTTTGACTCTAAATGGACCATCATTTACTAAATGAACATCATGCTGTATTGAAGAAGACTTGCAACTAGAGATTGAGACCATAAACTCATGTTTACAATGTTTACTGAGGTAATAAATCAAGAGAGAAGTAGAGTCATTTTCTCATAGACTTCTATACAACCAGAGGAGTCGCCCCCTGGTGGTCATTAGAGAGAATGCAGCTTTAACACATGAAGCTTTGACTTCATTCTGCAGAACCGGAGGTTACCGCCTGGTTTTAACGCACACACTTAGCAAGCTAACAGTGATCAGTGATTCCACCAATACCTTTTAAGTGATCTTGTCATGGATTAAAGCGTTGATTAATCGCAATCCCTGCAAATGTTGCTGCTCAAAGGTTTCGATGTCCTCTGAGCGACTCACCCGTGTCGGCGTCGGTGTATCTGGTGAGGGAGCGCTGCGAGGCCCGGTGACTCCTGTCCCTGTGTCTGCGACCTCCTCCGTGTCGCCCCTCCTCGGACACCACCCTCTCCAGGGAGTAGTCGTCCAGCCTCACGCCCCGGCCCGTGCGCCCGTGGACCAGGCTGGAGGTGGAGCGACGCATCGGACTGGTGTCGGTGATGGTCTGGGAGGAGATGAAGGGGGAGGGCAGAGAGGGAGATACAGAAAAAGGGAGAAGGACAGGGGCAAGATGGGAAGAACATGAGGTTGGAGAGGAGGTGATGAGATGAGGAGAGAAAAAGAAGGAAAAGAAAGTGAGATTTAATGCATTCTGACTGTTCGACACTCAACACTCGCTGAGCTGCATGTCAGTGCATTCCTGTGTGTATCTGTGCAAATTGAATATATGTGACTTGGGTCAAACAGCAGTACCAAATAAATCGGGTTGTGGTTAACCACACTAGGACACTTCAGGTTTTCGAAGGTTACATTTTGTTTTGACCCATCTTAAAATCATTTATCAGCTTATGGTATTTGCAGTAAAAGTAGCTTCACCCATACTACCTGAAATCCCTGACTACTAAGCCTTTGACAAGCACATATAATAACATGCTTCTTCACCAAAAACATGGGGGGGGGGGGGACAGACAAGATAAACGGGGAACTGACAGGGAGAGAAGGAAGAGGCTAGAGAGACAGAGAGCAAGCATGAAGGAGGGCCATAAAAACCATGCCTCACATGCACCCGCTGGACTTTTCCAAATGGCGGCCATATTTCATTCAGCTCACGGTCAGGTTGGTACATCATCAGACCAGCAAAGAACATCGGGTGTTTGATGCTGGTTGGAAGAGGGACGCCGAAGACCCAGAATGTACTGTTATTTTTCATCAATCTAACATTTTATTTAAAAAAATAATTTTTTCTTGATTCCAAAAACAAAAATCTGAATTTGAATCTGGCAGATTACTTCTGGTTTTAACACATACAGTGACACGAAGACAGCAGGATTAAGCACATTTCCAACACTATAGAAGTGTGTAATAGCTGATTAGCAGATTTAAATCTCACTGGTTTAATGTTAACAATGTATAAACATAATCTTACTCCACTTCCTAACTGGATTTATTTCAATATCTGTCGTTATTTTATTTCTTATTCTGCTCGTCAGAAAGATATTTAAAGAGTTTTATATCTTTATTTTTGCCTGCTTGTCTTATATACGTATTGTTTGTCCAACGGTATGACATGAATAAAACATGGCAGCCAGGTGGAGAAGGTAAAATGACATCCCATAACCTTTGAGTCTGGTCAAAGCGCTCTGCAAGAACCCAACAGAAAAACATACAGGATTGACCGTCAAAAAGAGTTTAACGTAAGTGTGACGCTGTAAGTTTCTGAATTTAGGATAAGTTGATTTATTGGTCTTGGTTATCAGCTGCCTAATGTCAGCTGCTAACATGGTGAGCCGGGTAACGTCGGCTAAGTTAACACTGCTGAGCTGAAAAAAACAACTGGCAGCCGTTGTCACCAGAATTTCACTGTAATAAATTCGGTAGAACTTCTTCTGCTATTAGGGTCAAAGAATATTAGTTCTGCTGATTGTATGGTTACGGTTGGAGTTTGATTCTATATTATACCGGATAAATAAGTTTTTACCATTGACAAAAATGCTGTTTTGCCATATAATTAACATTAAAATACCGCATAAATACAGTTTCTGCCATGTAATAAGACGGCGTTTTACTGTGAAACAACGTTAGCGAGCTAAAGACACTGCCTTGCGTTGCCCCCACAGAATAAACTAATGACTGTGGCATTATTATAAAATATACTGAGAATAAACTAATGACTGTGGCATTATTATATAATATACTGTTAGTTGCTCTAACTAGAGCCACAAAGAAAACATCCTTCTGTTGACATTACAAACAGAACGACGACAAAGCGCCTGATAACCGTGCTAACTGATGACTCAGCTGTGTCCTCGCAAAAGCGTTTTTAATTTTACATAAACCAATTTTAAAAACATAACCATCTGTGTTCATAATAATTTACTACGAGCAGTCACGGACGCATTCAGCTGAAAGTCACCCGTCAGCAGAAATGTCTCTTTGAACCCGTCTAGTACTGTGTGTGTGTGTGTGTGTGAGTGTGCATATAAACCTCTAATAACGTGTAAACAGTAAACAGCATATCATATAAAGGAACTGGCTCCAGGTGACGTCTACTGTACATCCAGATTTTCTTGCTGGGTTCATTATCAGGCTCTTCTGACCAGGACCCCTGTTGACCCTCCGCCCCCCCCCCCCCCCCCAACCCTGGAAAGCTTCACAACACCCTGATGATGAAGCACATGTCAGTCTGCAAGCGGCAGGCCGGACAAAGACTCAGACGGACACAAGAGGATTCACCGTCCGGAGAGAAGCCATGCACGCCCTCCGGGTAGCCGGCAGCACGGTGCTACACGAGGTCATACACTTCAGAACAACGTGTCACGTTCCACTTCTTTCTTGGCATCTATTTTGAAAGAACTACGGCTGTCACAATATTAGATCTTCACTACTCTACTAAGAATTCACGGTAATGGTATTATTGCAATGAATTACCCTAAAAGGGTGTAAGAAGTGGACGTAGTCATCGTGACGTCACCCGCTGGTTTGTGGACCTGCCGTTTTGAAGCCTTGAGTTCGGCAATTTCGCCCCTTGCCATCTTGAATTACGGGCCGTCGACCATGTTGTTGTTTTTTTTTGCAACCAATGAACTGAAGTAACCATATTTGGAATGCGGAGGACTGACGTACAGACGCCGGATACGTCTCTGGTAACGGTTCAAAAGGACTTTTTCCCTGTTAAAACAAGTCAACGTTGACTCTTTTAAGCTACGTTAACGTGACCTTACTACATCGCTTACGTGATGTCGCCTACTCAACTAGGAACGTAGGTTGCGTACTGTTACGTACATAACGTAACATACTTAACTATGTGACAAACGTTCTTATTTCAAACCAAAACCACAATCTTTACCTGAACCTAACCCAGCAAAAGTTACGCCAGAAGGGCACAGAGAGCGCCATAGCTTGTAAGATCACTGACGAGTTGGCAGGGAGACGAAGTGAGAACGGAAAGAAACGGAAATTATTTAAAAAGGCGCTGGTTTACTTACATTGTAATATCATATGTAATTTATTACCTGATATCAATACTTCATTTAAATATCATCGTCAGTACCGCTATTGACAACTAGCCTCACTGTTTCATTGTGTTGCGTAATAACATCGCGTCAAAACGTTCGATGACGACGTGGATTGAAATGTCATTTTCATGCTGCTGTGTGACTCCGATGTCACATTTCAGTCTTTCATTGAAACAGGTATAAAACTCTCATATTTCCTCAGACGTTTCGGAACATATCACAGCAACATTATGATTCTATGACTTAAAACAATGATGTCACCGTGCAGCCACTTCTGTCTCCGTCCAACCTTCAAGCTACTGACTGACAGTCTTTGGCTAAAGCAGAACACCTTCCCTCATCGGCACGCCGCTTCCTCTCTCCACCACATCCACGGCGAGACTCGGCTCTGCAACGTCATGCATGACCAATGACATGCCGGTACGCCGCCAATCCCCCCCCCCCCACAGGCCAACAGTCACAGATCAGGCCAGTCCATGCTTTTTGTCGTACTCTGTTGACCCACTCTGCAGCGATTGCAACAGACCACAACACACACGGAGGCAACACACCCACACACACACTTGCTGCATTCAAGCAAAACTCCAGAAAACAAACAATGGAGAGCAGAGCGACCTCAACACGAGCAGAGAGAGAGAGAGAGAGAGAGAGAGAGAGAGAGAGAGAGACACTGGGACAGCTCAGAGAGAAGCCGACAGGATAGATAGACAGAAGGGAGAGTTGATCAAAGTAGATCTGAATCGTGACAATTAGGCCACGGTTGATTTAAAAAGCTCGGAGCACCAGGTGGGGCGAGGGCTCACTGCGTCAACACAACTCAGATGGCGTTTTTCTTTTTTTAGGTACAGAAAATGTACTTCTGAGCTGAAAACAGACGACGCAAACAATCAAAAGTATTACGCAAATATAGTATAAAATATGAAGATTTGTCCCGTGCAGTAATTGCGACAAGGAACCATCCGATATTTGAAAGACAGCTCATTCATTCCCTTCAGTGTTTGATGTTAAAGGAGTTGAGTGTGCGCTCATTGTCTCAGGTGCTCTAAGTTTTACTAAACATCTAACACTGGTGTCCTAAAAGTGACGATACCCGTTACCCTGGTACCAGAGGACCCTGGTACCATAAGACCCTGGTATCATAAGACCCTGGTATCATAAGACCCTGGTACCATAAGACCCTGGTACCATAGGACCCTGGTACCATAAGACCCTGGTACCATAGGACCCTGGTACCATAAGACCCTGGTATCATAAGACCCTGGTACCATAAGACCCTGGTATCATAAGACCCTGGTACCATAGGACCCTGGTATCATAAGACCCTGGTAACATAAGACCCTGGTACCATAAGATCCTGGTACCATAAGACCCTGGTACCATAGGACCCTGGTACCATAGGACCCTGGTACCATAGGACCCTGGTAACCCCTGAGATTGAAACATTTACACCACCTGACCAGTCCTGACCTCAACCCACCCATATGGCTCCTCCTGTTACGGAAATAAACCAGCAAACTACATTTTTGTTGCAGATCCAGTTTGAAAAATGATCGACGGAGAGACAGAAGAATGAAAAGGGAAGAGAGAGAGAGAGAGAGAGAGAGAGAGAGAGAGAGAGAGTGTACATACACTGAGGTTATTTCCACGAGGCCTGTGTCTCCTCCGCTGCAGAGCAGGCAAACAGAGATGATACGTAGAGCAGAGCAGTGTAGCACACACACACACACACACACACACACACACACACACACACACACACACACACACACACACACACACACACACACACACACACACACACACACACACACACACACACACACACACACACACACACAAAGAGCATAGGCCCGACATAGCATAGCCACCAGGGCCGAAAGAGAATAGAGGACAGAGACAGAAACGAGAGAAGGAATGAGGCGATAAATACAGAGGAGGGAGGGAAGAGACAAATAATAGTAGGAGAAGTAGAAAATTAAAAAAATAAGTGATGAGGGGGGGGGGGGGGGAGAAAGGACAGAGGACAATATAAGATGCATGTCCATCCACACACACACACACACACACACACACACACACACACACACACACACACACACACACACACACACACACACACACACACACTTACCGAAACAGCATGAGCTCTCTGTAAGGCAGAGCAGTGTTAGAAGGCAGTAAGTAACACATACCGTATACTGTATGAAACACACACACTCACACTCACACACACACTCACACACACAGACAGACACACACACAGACACAGCAGTCTACCTGCCCTCATGTTGAGCTAGTATCTTATTCTATGAACACATTCTGTTCAGGACGGTGACCTGGATCATGTTGTGTTGTGTTATCTGAATGAGAGCAGCTTGTCTAAATGTAAAGGCCAGTAAAGAGAAGTGACTGTTCTCCCTCCAATTAGAGAAAAAAAAGACAAGCACACAAAGAGTGCCTCCAGAGCTAAACTGCAGTGTGTGAGTATTTAGAGAGTGAACCACTCCTCTTTGTCGTTGTGAGTGTAAAGTTCTACCCGTCAGCTTTAATTTGAGGGTATTTACATCTGAATCTTATAAACAGTGAACTGTATCCTTTTTATTATGCACAGTATATTTAAGACTAAGCAACATCATATTTACGATTTAAAAGCAACTTAAAAACACAAAGAATCAGTAGAAACCTCCTCTACTCTCTTCAAACGCCTCTGTTTATGCGCACATCACATGACCTCTACACTTCTCCTCCCTCGTCCTCTACATGTTCACACAAAAACACTCCATAGAGTGACCAACACACCAAAGTGAGAGCAACATGACCGGATGCAGTGACATGTGTGAGCATGGAATGAATGTGTGTGTGTGTGTGCAACTGCAGCCAGAGGCTTCGTGGTGAAGTCCTACATGGGAAATAAAGATTTTAAATGTGTTTTCTTTTTTGTGTGATTCGTTTACTGACTAAATATAATGATGAAGCCCAAAACCCAGTTGGGCGGTTATCGTTTGGGGAATCCAAGATCTGAACGCACACAGGGACCGATTCACAAACAGGGCGTGAGCAGAGGACAGCGGACGTGTCCCCATCTCATGCACCCTCATTCTTATTTGGATAGTTAAGTTTAGAATCTGCGCCACAGAAATAAGCAAATAAGGACATTCTGTGTGATGTTCAACCAGACATTTAGTTATTGAATGGCCGTCTCACGGCCTAAAGCAAAACCGGCAACTCCTCACCGACAGTGCGTCCACTCAACTGCCGGCTTTGTTGGTGTCTGTGAGCGTCTGAGAGAGATCGTCAGATTTTTCAGAGTCCCTCTGGTGGATGAGATCTTCCACATGGTAACGTCTTCCTCTGGTATTCAGCCAGCAAATCATGCGAACTCTGGCTCTGGACTCATGCTGACTCTTCTTATATTTGCTCTGAATGTTCTCTCCCGGATCCCTTTAAGCTCCTCTCGATGGTTTATTCTCACTTGACCTCAGTGCTGTGGTAGAACTTCTCCCTTTAAATTCCAGGTCGTCTATCTCTCTTGACAAACCGGAGCCCGTTAGCGCGATCGAGGGCATTTTTGCAGAGGATGGACGTTTTGGGGGAGGTGCTGGACGGGCCTGAGGACCGCCAACACATCTTACCCTTTTGGTAATGTATGTTTGCTCACATTTCCTCAGTACAACAGCAGAGTCAGCACTTTATCTGGTTAACAACAGCACTGTATTCTTTTACAAAACACTTTTCTTCATATACCATTAAGCTTCTTATGGAAGCCCATTCCCGCCAGCAAAATCAAATAAAAAATCTACCCAAAAAAAAATAAAAAAATAAAATATCCACCCAAAAAATAAATAATATATATATCCACCCAGAAAAAAAAAAGATTTTTTTTTTTGTAGCCGGAAAAAAGTAAAAACATTTTTTTGCTAGCAAAAGAGATTAGAAGAGCGCATGCGCTTCAGTGACGATCTCCTCACAGGTCCCTTCATCCCCTCGCCAGTCTTTCCATGAAAACGACATGCAATTCTACATATTAATACTTATAATGATATATAACATCTAACATTTACAAAAGTCACCAGTAATAGTTACCTTGTGTAGAATTGCATGTCGTATTTTTTCCGACAAAAGAAAATCTTTTTTTTTTTTTTTCTTTTTTCCCGAACAAATACGACATGCAAAAAAAAAAAAAACATAATCTTTTTTTTGGGTTTTTCTGGGTGGATATATATATATTTTTTTTGGGGTGGATTTTATTTTTTTCGGGTGGATTTTTTATTTGATTTTGCTGGCGGGAATGGGCTTCCATAGCTTCTCTTAGCGAAGTTCTTTCAAATTAAAAGTATTCCTGCAGCTCACGGCACATTCTGATCCTCAGTTTTTCTTCTTATGCTTCGTGCATTATCTTCACAATGCCAGCTTGAATTTAAAACGTACCGACCACGTTGTCAGTGTGTGTTGGAGGACAGAAAAGCGTAGTTTAGTGTTGTCTCAAAGATATTCATTGTATTTCATTATGTTATCATATTCCACGATGTGACAAAAGTATTTCAGAATGAGACTTATCCAAGCGAGACACACAATAAAAAAGAAGTAAAGAAAAAACAAAAGCTTTATTTCTGCGTCGGGTCCGTTTCACAACGTTGCCAGACTGTCTGAGCCCGTCAGTGGCAAAAACAAAACACTTTCAGTGGACGTAGATTGACGGTGAGGAGTTGCCCGCTGCAGCATTTTCCCTAAATACTGGACCAATTCAAGTAACAGTTGTCCCCGTTAGACACTTAAGATACAAAAACACGGGGAAGAGTAGTTAATAAACGTATAGTAACTTCTACGACACCCCTCTTTCTCTGTCTTTCACACATCCAAGAAGTCAACACAGATGTCATTTTGATGAAGCCAATGATGCAGTCGCCCCGGTTGGGATGAGTGTTTCCGAAATACAATGAACCGGCAACCTACAGTTTATGTACCTTTTGGGCACCGCGTGGTTGTATTCTTTCTTTCAATGATTTGAATGCATCACAGTTATTAATGAGTCTTGTGTATCTCTTTTTCATTTTCATTTCCGGAGAGAGACGCCGACTCTGGCCACAGTTTGCACAGGACAGACACACCAAGGATTTAATGGAAATGAATGAGGGAACAGGATGAGGTTGGATCTGCTCTATAGATAGAGGTCTTCTAGATACATATTTGTATACATATCTAGAACACTTATCCAGCCTTCCGACCATTGGGTCGGCTGCTGGATGAGTGCGGGTTAGAGTGTGGGGGGGGGGGGGGGGGGGGGGGGGGGGACACAAACAGGGAAACCAGACAGTGCAGGTGAATGTACTGCTTCTTTGCATCCTGTCAAAACATTTAGGAGGAAGTGAACCATGTTTCCAAAACAATTTATTTTTAAGAATAAATTCTGAATATATATATATATATATATATAAAATATATGCCAGAAAAAAAGAAAGCTGTGAAAGAAATACCAAAACAAATCACTAGATGTGTCTTTTTCAACATATCTGCATATATTTGTTTGGTATTTTAATAAGAAGAAGGGATTGGTCCATTTGGAACTCAAGATGCAAAGAGAGACTATTGTGTTATTCACTTCAACTGTCCTCGCTGCTAATAGTGAGGGAGAATGATGGTGGAGGTGGTGGTGATGGTGATGATGGTGGGATGAAGGTGCTCACTTGGTTGTCTGCCGAGAGGCGGGGCATGGAGAGGGTCCGCCCGTGCCCATCCATTGGGTGATAGGGCTCAGTGTCGGAGTACCCGTCCCGCCCCATCGCCCTCATCTCTACCGTCTGTAAAACACAACGAGAGGAGGGGGGCGTGACCACTGTCTGCTGAGGGAGGGGACTCTGACGGGGGAGGGGGAGGGGGGGGGGGGGGGCGAGGGAGGCGCCAACTGAGGTGTAAGGGATATGAAACAAATTCAATGATGTATCAGGAAAGTTTGTTATGTTCCTCTTTAGTTTTCAGTCTTATGTCTTCATCTATGCAATTTGCATTAACGAACTGTTGCCAACTGTTGCTGTGCTTCAGAATTACACATTTAGGAGGTGGGTAACGATCAGATTGAGAAAGGTCCAGCTGAGGAGCTCCAGGCTCAGGAAGCACCTCCTCCTTCGGATGAAATTGTGTCGTCACATGTTATTGTATCATCAGGATACTAAACAATAATGTTACATGTTAAACTTAACCTTGAGCAGAAAATCACTATTACTAACTTAACGAGTTTGCTAACGTTAGCTAGCTTTGCTAATGTCGTTAGCAAACTGACATTAATGTTAGTTTTTTTCTTACTAACTTAATGAGTTTGCTAACGTTAGCTAGCTTTGCTAGTGTCGTTAGCAAACTGACATTAATGTTAGTTTTTTTCTTCTGTTGTGCCAACAATAATGCTAGTTCGCTAACGACATAAGCATAGCTAGTCAACGTTAGCTAACTCATTAGGTAAGTGCAAGTAATTTGCTGCTTAACTTTACGTTACCTAACTTTATAGGTAATATAAATATTGGTGGTATTGGTGGACATTGTGTGGCATGAACGTGATACAAAGTATCGATAAGCGCAATACAGTGTGCAATACTGTTGGCATGTAAATGCCATTCTTTTTGGGAGGAAGTGCAATAAACACATGATCAACACAATTGGTTTTCCGCCATGAGTCCCAGCATTGGGGATGGGCCCCAGTGCTGGAGGTGCCAGACCCTGGAGCTCTGCAGCAGGACACTGTTGATCAGATTAGGTCAGTTTATAAACACTACATAGCCGAATACTCTCTATCATCAGATTGTGGGTTACTGCATAACGTCCAGAAAACTGGGACCTTTCTGGCACGAAACTTCCATCCCAGTTTGTAAAAATTGTTAGCCTTCTACACGGGACTATTCCAAATCCATATACATCTTTGTACGTTAGTCAGGAGTGAAGAGGGAGATGAGGGGCTGAGGGGAGTAGGGACGTCCCAACAGACGAGTGAAAGTAAGGGGGCAGTGAGGAGGAGAAGGTGTACATCACAAAACACATCTACCAACTCCTAGCCGTCGACTCAAGAGGAGTTTGAAGAGTGAAAAGAGTGAAAACTCAGTGAGCAGGAAGAGAATAAGGGAGGTGTAGACTTCGAGCAGGAAGATGAATAAAGAGGAAGAAGAGAAGAGCTCAAAGGGACAAAGAGACACTAAGGTCTTATACACCGGAGTAACCGCAGCAACATCCAGCACTACAGACACTGAACTAATTCATTAGAGGTTGTTAAGAACTCTTTTGTGTTCAAGGATGACGGTGTAGACTTAGTTCTCGATCTTCTACACAACAAGGGCAACAAACATTAAGGTGGAGCTCTTCAATTGCTGTTGCGTCAAATCACCTCATATCAGAGACAGGAAACTGGATTTAGGTCCGACAATTCCTCCAGATTTTTATCTTGAAAGACTCCAATAAGATTTTAATTGATCATCTTTTATCTATCCAGGTTAGATGTGATACAAAAAGATAATCTGATATGAAATACCTACACCGAAAAGGCAAAGAAATATGCGTTTTTGGGACCACTTTGCAAGGGAGGAAGGTTTGGGCTCTGGGAGACGTACCTTCAGTCTGCGGTTAGCTGTAGCAAGTCACATTCAGCCAGCGCAAAACCCCAATACCGGGGGGGGGGGGGGGGGCTGATCCCGGAGACCACATCTCAGCAAACCAGATCAGTAAACTTCCTGTTCCCGCCATGACACAGGTTAGACCCAGCGCTCCACCAGCCCGCCGTGACCCCCCCTGCACCGGATAAACGCCAAATGCTACAGCTAACCGCTAACCGTTAAGGTCCGGCTTCCAGAGCTGCAACCGCTCTCTCCTCCCGGGCAGAAGTGGTATTATTGCCCTGCTGTTAGATCGAAGTAGATGACTGACTTTAAATTTGGATCGTTTGGGCCCCACTAGTAGAGGTGAAAAGCGGGCCCCTGTGACCAGATTTTCACACATTGCAAGTTTAAAAAGCTGGACTTTAATTTGTCTCTTGTTCCGTGGAAAGGCTGTGCTTTTGCATTTGCTAAATTCAGAGGGCTCAGAAAGGATATTCATATCCACCAACACATAAATGAAATTGTGTCCGGTCTTGTGACTGTGTGATCCTTCAGAGGCTAATCAGCTTTGAGGAACGTTTCCCACCGGCGTCTTAAATATTTGAGCATTAAATCTTATTGATTATTGATCGCACCCCCAGCTACTGCTACTGGACTTGAACATATCTGGCGCGGTCGGAGTCAAACCGTCGACGACGCGAAACGTTTTTTTTTGTGCTCATCATACCTGCGGGTTGTGACGGTTGTCGTGGAGCTCGTCGGGGTAGGGTCTGTCGGGGCTCCAGTTACCCGTCTGCTGGAACATTTCCTGGGCTTTGGCCGTCACCCACGATTGGCTCTCAGTCATGCCACCCTCTGGAGGTCTGGTGCCCACACATACACACAAGTCAGGGGGCGATTACAAACCGGGGAACGAAAGATAACCACCATTGACTAGGAGTCAAACAATATTTAGCAGCTTACATATGTGAGTTGAGCTACGATTGCGTGTGTGTGACGCATGTAAAGTACGATACATAAGTTGACTTCAGTTAAAATAAGTCAATGTTGACTTTTGGTTTTTCACAGGATACCCAAACAGTGGTCTCCTGAGTCAAAGTCCTGTGTTTGTTTGACCCGTCCGTCCACTCAGACCTCTTATCGACTCTGGTGCTCTTTGTACTTCGTCATCTAACTTCCTCCTTTTGCTGCTGTCATAATTACGACGACCACTAAAGGTGGTCGGTCGCCGAACACTGAATGTAAATATGGGTGATAAAAAGCTGCATGTTCAAACAACCTATGGGGTCGTTTTTTGGGCTCAAGACAGTCCAAAAATGATCAGCGTACTCTGTACGATGTACAACGGCCATTTCGGGACACCTGGACCTCAGTTTGTTGGGGCTGATGTCTAGATTATCACGGTGTTCTTGGCTAATCTTTCATCAGTTTACCCCGCACTTTGAAACCCTAGAATGCTAACATGCTAAATGTATTACTACGAAAGGTAAAATAAACCAGATGGCGTCAGCATCCCTCAAGCCAAATATTAGTAACTGACTACGTAATTCACCAGAGTCTGATCTTAATTATTATTTATTTTGGTATCTTTGCTTCATGTTCACTTTGTTGTCAGATATTCACACGTTAAGATTAGTTCATTGAGTTCTAGGTGAGCGAAATGTTGTGTATTTAAAGAACATTGTTTTTGGACAGAGGCAAGATGTCCCCAATAATCCGACCCGGGCGCAACAGAATGAATGTGTACATATGCGTCCCCCCCTCCCCCTGCCCGGTCTATACTCACATGCTGTTGAGGTTGTCCGGCTGGGTGCTGGGGAGGCCGTTGAGGCCCTGACCCCCCTGGCCGTCCGTGCCCCCTCCCTCAGAGGGCGGCTCCATGCGCTGAAACATTAATGGCGTTCGGTTCTGTGTGAGATACACGACATGGCCTGCAGGCTGGCATCAGGCACACTCAGGGGGCAGACACAGGACACAAACACAGGATGCACTCGCAGCATGCACCCACACGGGGGCGCCATCGGCAAACACATGGCTGTGGGTATCCGAGGTAAAGTTCCCTGCCGGACTACTGATCTGGGATCTGCTGACCACACTGAATAAGTGTTTTTTTAAAAAAGGGACACAGCTAGCTCTAAGATTATCTGACTTGTTTGTTATTTATATGAGTTTGGTTTGATGTTCAGGGACGGAAGCTGATCTCAGATCTGTGTCAGAGGAGAACTTCTACCTTAGGCATTTGAGGTACGATTGCTCTTAAATCACAGGTCTTGGACCAGATTACAAAACTCATGAAACACATCATCAAAAAAGACATTTTACTCAAAAATAGTAGTTTGACAATCTTTCATCAAAAAAAGACATTTTGAGTAATATGCCGTTTTGTGGGAAGAGGACATCTGAACCTGAACTAGTTGTATTAAAAAAACAACTTCTGCTTCCATCAGGTCAGAGGTCAGGCAGCTTTCCTCCCAGGGGGATCCTGGGTAATGGAGTCCTCTCAGGAGTGGCTTAAAGGCGATGGTTCATGACTGCTACAGCCTTTGTCATGTCCCTCCACAGCCTGGAGGCTAAAGGCTGAATGCTAAATGAGTGCAGATGGATCGAGGCCGGTTCAGAAACAGACAGGGCGTCCAAACCTCCTCTGACACGTCAGGCTGATCTGCTGGACAGGAAGTTTGTCTGGCTACAATGGACATCAAAACATTCTACATTTAAACATACAACTCAAACAGATGTCTAGAATCACTGGTTATTTGGCGAGTGAAGGAGGAAATAGAGGCTTTGCAGTTGCTTCCTGAATCTAAATCTAACAAATGTTTCAGATCTGTTGTCACAGAGTTGCAGATAGCTGTTTCTAATTACTATTATTATTAAAGGTTCTCAGCAAGTTGTCAGATGTGGGAGATTTATTTCCAAATGTGGGTTCTTGTGACATTAAACGGTTGTTGTTCGCAGATCTGTGATCCAACTTCCTGTTGGGAAGAGTTCCTTGAACTGACCATAGACTGTATATAAGAAGTGGACGTAGTCATCGTGACGTCACCCATTGGTTTGGGAAGCTTCGAGTTCGGCGATTCCGCCGTTGCCATCTTAGCATCCCCTGCTTTATGGTCTGTTTGACTCTAAATGAACATCATGCTGTACTGAAGAAGACTTGAAACTAGAGATTGAGACCATAAACTCATGTTTACAATGTTTACTGAGGTAATAAATCAAGAGAGAAGTAGAGTCATTTTCTCAAAGACTTCTATACAACCAGAGGAGTCGCCCCCTGGTGGACACTAGAGAAAATGCAGGTTTTAAGACACTTTCACAACCGGAGGTTGCCGCCTGGAGCTGATACGTATAGTGTTAAATCCCAAATACATACAAGTATAGAAGAAAACAGCCACACAGAAAGCTTATTTATACTGTTTTTTCCGCAACATCTAAGTTATGGCCAAGTTTGGTAAGCTAGCTAAAAAAGCCAACATTATCTAAGCATGAAAACAATTTGGAGGCTGTTGTGAGTGTATGAAATATCAATTCAACTGTTGACTTTGGCCCTCAAGGTGTTTTAGTCCTACAATATGGCTGTTAGAGGGTATTTAATGTCAACCAAAAGCCTTCTATTTCCTCCTCTTTAACGTAAACAATCTGAGAAGCAGCTTTAAAAAATGCTGCATTTTGTGTGTGTCTAATCCTGTCCAGTGGTCGTTTCCTGTGCCACGAAGGGAAATGGCTCATGTTTGTCTCTTGACAGTCTGGTTTGGCACTGGCTTGAAGAAATTTACGGCACATAATATTTAGATGGGATTATGACGAAAAAAACATGAACACCAAACACCTAACGCAGACACCGGCTTCGATTGGCGTATGTTTCAGGAAGCGGCATATGTATACATGAATGGTCCCAAACTGATTACATACTGGTCACAGGAACCTCCACTCAACATCCCACCAACCACCACCACGGCAGACAGACAGGCAAACAGACAGATTCATGAACACACAGACTGGAGAGAATGGGTCTTGGTTAGAGCAACTTGGTGACAATCGACCTGGATTGACCAAATAGGGAGAGCTTGATAAGTCAAGGTCCCGTCTCTACCTGGAAAGATAAAGGGAGAGCGTCAGAGGGACAGAGACGACATGGAAGACAGGGAATGAGGGACAACAGACTCCATAACAGGGCGAAGGAACGGGAGAACGACAGACAAATAGAGACACAATAAACAGAGAAACAAACACCGGAAAAAGGACGATTGAGGCGCAACTGGGCACGAAGAATACACAGGAGGAGGAGGAGGAGGAGGAGGAGGAGGAGGAGGAGGAGGAGGAGGAGGAGAGAGACGACAACGACAAATGAGGAGTTCAAGAAAAAATCCACCACTTGATTCCTTCACACTGTGACGTGAGACCAGTTGTCTGTGTAAAAGAGTCTCATGTGCCTACTTTGTTGTTTTCAGTTTGGGAGGTGCCATTGTACAATTTCCTTGGCAACAACTAACAAGACAAAAAAAACAGGGCGCTGCTCTGGTCTGGTCTAGACATTCTTTCAAAACTTTCCAGCCTAAGTCTATTTAACTGAAAGATACATGAAGCTTTAAATCACATCCACAACAGACCAACCTCGGGTTTACTGTCATTGTTATTGACTTTATAGTAATTACTACTATAATAAACATTTTCATGTTTTAATAACATGTATAAGTACATTAGTTACCATTAGCTATTGTTTCATTCCTACTTTAAATCAAAGGTATGGCTTGCCGCGGTACATATCTTTTTGCTTTTCTTTAATATAAAACATGGTTGTATGCCTCCCCCAACCTGTCAAGTTGCAGTTCAGCCCAATGTCAATCCAAAATCTCATCACTTCCCCAATTAATCCTGTTGGACGTTCGCTCCAATTATGAACTGAAAGTGTCTGAGACGAGAAGAAGGCAAAGGATTTAGTGTCAAAGCGAAAAAGGAAAAGCGCATATTTTGGCAATATTTCGGTGCTGTCACAAGTTTATTAACCTGTGGGAAGATGTCCTTACCGTGACATCACTAATGAAAGGTTGGTCATGTGAACAAACGGGGGTGCATTGATGATCCCAACGCCACCCTTCACCTTTTAGAAATGTTCTGCTATTAAGCTCCATTGAAGCTGTTCTGTCAATATCTCAACATGACAAGACATTGAGTTTGATTTGAAACCGTGATTCTTTTGGATGGATTCTTCCTTTAAAATGGTTACGGCATTATGAAAACAAAGACCACGGTGAGAGGAGAGAGAGAGAATGACATGAGGTAGACAAACTGACAGACACACAGACTGGTTAAAGCCCTTGTGTACTGCTGATGTTGAGAGAGCCTGTGTGGACCCGTCCATTCAGTCCAATGGGATGACTGCATTCAAGAACATACCGACACATACTGTCTTTACACTGTAAACTAACATACTCTCCATCCACCGATGCACTCCTTCGTTCGGCAAAATGGAAATCCCATTATCTTAATCAAGAGCAAAAATTTGGATTTTGTTGTATCACGTCAAATTTGGGATCAAGCGCTGAAACAGCAGGAGCGAACGAGGAGGTATTATGAGTGGAGAGATGTTTCCCCACACGTCCGCAGTGTGGATCCGAAAAATTACAGACGGAGCGAGTGCATCTCAAAGGCATTCATCGACAAGAGAGGGAAGAGCACTGACAGGGAACAAAAAGGTAAGGCCATGTGGTATCATCATCGATGCTCAGAACATTACCAACAACGACAAAAACACAGTTGTAAATTGGTAAACCTTTGCGACACCTTAATCCTCCTCGCCAGGTGCTAACAGCCCAAAAAGCAGCGGAAAAGGTCGCTAACTAGCTCGAGAAAGTCAAACACCCCTCTGTCTGCAAGCATGACAAAAGGCTGTGCCAAGAGAGCGACAAGGTGCTGGAGAAAAAAAGGACGCAGATCTTTTTTATAAGTAGCATGCTAACAAAAGGCACAGCACAGGCTGAGAGGGAGGTCGGGTTCGGGGTAAACGCGTGATGACAAGAAAACCTGAGGAGGTGAGGGGTTTTGTTTGGAAGTGTAGCCGTGAGCTTAAGTTGGATTTAAATGTACAAGACGTGGTTCTTGTGCGTTTAAATCCATATTTGGCAGAAAAAAAGGCAAAATTCAGTCCAAGGGCTAGTGGAGGCGGTGTCAAACTAAAAGAGGGCCGGGAGGAGGCGGAAGAGTAGAAAAAGGAAAAAAAAGGTGTCTTTTTTTGCGTTCTGGGAATTTCTCTTGGGAGGGAGTCTACCTGTTCCTCTCGCAGCGCCTGCAGCTTTTTCGTCTTGCTCTGCCGGTAGTACTCCATGATCATCATGGCGGCGTAGATTTTGCCCACCGTCAAGTCTGTGGCTGCTGAGAAAATGACAAGTTACCCTGCAAGATTAGACCCGAGTGAGATGGGACCCTGAGCCGTGGGGGGGGGGGGGGAATGGGGTACGAGACAAAAAGATTAAAAAAACGCAAATCACTGACAACATGCAGGACACACACCAGCAGCGGGACAATTCTGTTTCATGTCAACTCCGAGAACTTTACATCTAAATGTTTGGTTCTCAAATTTCCGGATAATTCCATCATCTAAGAATATTTGGTCAGTGGTTGACCAATAATTGTCAGCAACAAACACTGTGTTGGAGGAGCATAAATACAAAATGTAATTTCCTCTTCCCCCGCTCGCAGAGAGGGACAAACGTGTGCTTTTAAATATGCATTATAATATGCATGCAAAACATACTTAACTTTCATGCATGCATGCATCCTTTGGGTTCACAAAACCTCATTCTCATTGGCTAATAAATCTCTCCAACACAGGGCTTGAAATCATTTAATGTAATGATATTATGTGCAGCTATATGCATAAAAAGGCAGGTTAGGAGGGTCTGTTTGTTAGCTGATGATGTATTTCTGAGCACCGTTAAGTGCAGAATGTAGATTTACATTTCACCCCCCCAGGAAAATATGCCAAATTGACACATTTTGGGGCTGAGATGAGGCATTCAAAAATAAAAGGAGGAAAATACTCATCGTGACAGGAAATAAAAATGGTCTTTTGTTGTCTTCAAGCAACATTGGTAACCACTGTCTAAACATTCAACTGAAACAGAACTGAGCTCACTCTGTGGTGTACAAAACAACAAATAAAACATCACAACACTGTACAATTATTAACACAACAAAGCCAATAGTCTTTTCACAGGCAGATGCGTTTCCTATTCCATACCATTTAGCATTCTCATATAACTTCTCTATCTCCTAACCGTATCAAACCTTGAGTTTGTTTAACCTTAATATTAAGGCTGAGGACCCGGTGTAGCCACCTCACTAGGAAACACGTGGACGCTTCAGTCAAATTATCCCTGGGGAAACAGGAGCTCAATGTTTTTCTAAAAACTCCGGACATGTATCCCCAGAGTTTGGATGGAACACACAGACATTTAAAGTCAGAAAAACATTGAGCTTTGTTATGGTCGTCAAATAACCGAACCGTGTAGGTAACTGAACGAGCGGTGTCCTCTTCAAAGTGGCATGGCTACAAGTCGCACAGCATTAAAAACGTATAAAAACGTGTGATAATATATGGCCACACATATCTCATACCTATGTGTGTAATACACCTCATTAGCTGCCATGCATTTAGCCAAACAACTTGGTGCTTTTGCTAAACATGCATCATTTCACTAGCATGTACTGAAATCATTACCTGAAACAGGTCATTCATCACAATCATTTTTGAATGAACCTATTAGCCTAGATCTGTTTTTACTGTTTATTTGTTGTTTAATTCTTCCTGTAGTGAAAAGACTTCTATAGAGGATCTTCTATAGCAGGCACCCCCTGATACCAGGCCTTTCTGAATGGGTGGAGAGATCAGTGAAAGGTGTGTGCGCTACTGTGTTCACTCTGATGGGATCTATGTGTCGGTTTGTCGTCTGTCTGTGTCTGAAACCGACATCAAGCTCAGTGCACAGTGAGCGAAGTAAAAGGATGAAGAGCCCAGCCTCCAACCGTGTGGCGAGCGACGCTGTGGGAGACGTGGGAAGCGATTACGGGCAAGTGTCTTTTCCGCGTCTTTTCTCGTCATTGGTCACTAAATCATTCAGATACGTTGTGGCCTGTTAGTAGCTGGTATAGCCTCAAAGGCTAGAGTGATAATTAATAACCCAAACAATCTAACAAAAAAATCATTTTACCTGATGATGATACGATACCAGACAATCTGAGATATCCGCCGACCGAATGTCTGGGGATTTCAAAGCCTTACATGTCATGGATTCGGACTGGCTAATCACAACTGTTTATCTACATGTATTGGGACGTAAAGCGGGTACCACGTGGGGATTGACCGGCGAAAGGAGAGCTCCGAGATTCTTCTTTAACAGCAGCAACAGCAGCGTGTGTTGGTTAGCGCGCTAGCAGAGCAGCTGTAGCAACAACAGTTCTGTGCACGCGTTTCTGCTACGACATTGTCAACAAGCACACGACTTCTGCATGTCCCCGCCCCCCCGATCTCAGGAGCCGCCATAAAGACTTTGGATTGGTTCTGCTATACAGGTTTTATTAAAAACTATAATTGTTTTCACCAAGTTTTAGCAACAAAACATGGGTTTCCAGTCTCTAGTTGAGCGAAGCGTTTTAGAGACTGACTTGTGACTTGTGAAGAAATTCAGTTTTGCCATGAGGACAAAGGCCTTCCGTCTCCCAAGGGTTCATCAACCTGGCAACAATAATGTATTTCAGAGGTATGGCTTGATGGTGACAATAAGGCAAGGGGGGGTCACCAAAACCACTTGGGTTTATGCTCTGGAGACAATGAATATTACCTTCATCAAACGCTGTCCGATGGGTAGAAAGTGACCCAATGGCGATGCTACACGAGACACCAACGTTTATTATAAATATCCCGCGAGCAATGAATCTTGATACCCAATGTCATGGCAATTCGGCCAGAGATATTTCCTCTGGATCACGGTATCGGAGACGTTCGGATGCACAGAAACTACACGGGCGTATACGTCTATTTATATGTATGTTCAAGTATGTGTGTTTATGCTGTAGTGGCCTGATCAGGAGATGCGAAGCAGTGGATGACACTGGCTGGTAGAAGCTGTCCTCTTGGTGAGTTGGTGATCGGAGACACACACACACACACACACACACACACACACACGCACACACACACACACACACACACCACTATGCGCCATAAGTCTACAACTTACCCTTGTGCGGCGTAACCAGCAAGTCCAGCGTCTTCTGCGACAAGTTCGGCCAAATAGCCATCATCTCCTTTCTCAGCTCAGCATCCATCTGGTGCTTGTCTGCACCGCCTGAGTGGCCCCCGCAAAACCAGAGTGCCCACACACACACACACACACACACACACGCATCATTTGAACCCACAGACAGCACACATGCATACAACCATCCATATGCAAACACCCCCCCCCCCCCCCACACACACATAAACACAGGGCAAGAAGGTACAGACCAAAAAGGAAGGCACAGTGGCACAAAATCCCCAAATAAAATGTATTTATCCATCCATGCGTGCACACATTCACCCAAAACAAAAAGGTTATTTGTTAGAGACGGAATTGGCAGAGTGTTGTTATATTTGATACAATAATCTAGATCATTCTTGTTGTGGAGAGACAGACAGAAATTGACCCATGAATTACCCAGGAATACCCAAGAGTGACAGACAAGATAGCAAACAGGTAGAGTAAAGGGTAGAGAGTACTTGAGGGTCGTACCCTTGGCGATCTTTATATCCAGTGCTGTCCTGATCAGAGCCATGAGGGTGGAGTTAAAATGCACCGTGTTGTCATCAGCAACCGGCAGATCCATGCGCAGCAGCCTCTGTGGAGAGCCAGTCGGGATGAGAGGATGAGAAAGGGACGTGTCCTCGCTAAAGTGTGGTGTGACCTGAACCTCCAGGAAGGGGGAAGGGGTGAGGGGGTTTGGGGGGGGGGGGCCAGGGGTTGAGAGAGCTCCATAGACAACAGCCAATGGTGGATTGGTTTCATTTAATGTTCACTTAAAACAGATTAGAGTCGAGGAAAAGGATGACTAAGTGTCACTTTAATTCCGTCAGATATGATTCTGATCAATGCTCAAAAAGTCAAGTCAGTAAATCTCAACTTGAGGCACTTTAAAAGTTTAAAAGTCCTCTCTTGTCCTACATTAGGTGACTGTTGAGCATTCATGTGTTATTAAGGCTGCCGCACAGTTTTTGGTAACTTCATTTAGTGCATGCAATTTGCTTGAAGAAAGAAACTTGCGTCTCCTGTGTTTCCAGTGATACTCTACGAAACAGCACAGCTATCCAACGAGGGCCATCTGCTGCTAAGCAACTGTGAGAGCCGAGAACCACAAGGAAGAACAATCGGAGCCAGAATGGCCTCCGACCCAACCTGTGCCCATGTTCCCTAAAATGTGTGAATGCATTGGCGCATTTACACATCTCTGTTGTTACACACATGTAGATATAAATATTAAACAGTACACATACACCAAACCCCCATACCCCCCCCCCCCACCCTAATCCCTCCCTTCCCACTTTACACACAACTATTTTCACAGACTGCAATTAAGGGCGCTTAATTGCAGTCCTTTGAAGACAAAATAGGTCGACTGGAGAACAATAACAGTATCACTGGTGTAATTCTGCTATTTTTCAGGAGACTGCTGTAGTTATATTTAACTGAGGCATCTGCTATAGAGCTCCCCCCTACCTGTAAGGAGGTTCCCTGTCTTTCACAAGTCTATACTGTACCAGGTAAACCCAATGGAGAAACCTGCGGATAGAACAAAACAAGCCGGGTCCCAACCGGGGCCGCTTGCCGTTCCTATCCGACCAGTTGGCGGTCCATTGGATTTACCTACGAACATGAGCGTTGGGCACTCACGATTGGGCAAGCACGGCAGTACGATGGCGATGGTGGGGTTTGTGTGCATGCATGCTTGTGTGTGTTCCTGAGTGTGTGCGAGTGTCAGGCATGCCCAAAGCCAAGTGTTTGCGGCAGGCTGGTGGGCATCAGCCAACATCCACAGCGCTCGGCGTGCAAGCAGGCAAGGCTCAATGTCGCCCGTAGCCATGCGACAGAGAGTGCGACGATCGCATGCAACACACAACGCCCTCCTGGAAAAAAAAAATCCCACAAACCCCGGACACACAAAGCATGCAACATGCCTTTACTTCACTCCCCATTATCTAAGCCCAAACTCTCCCCACCTACCCAGCCCTCAAACTACCCCCCCTCCCCCCCCGGACTTCCCTCAAAAACCCACTTTCACAGTACAAGTAGCCGTGCATCCGCACAAAGAGAGTATCCTCAATCCAACTCGGATTGATCCTACTGATTTACAGATTCATTTTCTAATCATTTTGCTCTCTACACTTTTACATTCATGGTTCCCTTAAATCAAAAGTTCAAATTGGATAGCGATGGTAGTGTTTCATTTCAAGTCAAGATCTCTCTCAATGCCAAACGGGTGCAGTGTCTTAAGGGGGGTAGTCAAAGTTAGAGAGGATTAGAGTTGTGGCATTCCCTGGAAGAAGAAAAAAAATAATAGAGAAGATCAAAAAGAGATGATTGACGTTCTTTCTGTTTTTTTTTGTTTTGGACCAACCAGACTTTATAGTAGTAGTGCTGTAGGGTAAGGGGACGGGGGTCTACCAAAGGGGACACATGGCAGGGAAAGCGGTTAGTCGAGTTAAACTACAGGCGGCTCTAAGCTCGGTCATGAGATGTAGTTACAGATAAAAAGGGAAGGAGCGAGAATGAGGAGGGAGAAGGAGGATCGTGAAAACACTGAAAGAGTAAAAGAGGAATCAAGAGAAAGTGGTTCAGTTGGGAATAACAGAGAGATCTGTGTGTGTGTGTGTGTGTGTGTGTGTGTGTGCAGATAGAAAGGAAAGAGAGCAGAGAGGCTGAGAATTACAAGAACAAGACAAGAGATAAAGACGAGGACTAAAAACAACACTGACATAAGTTTACTAAGAAGAGGTCAGTAGCGATACACAGATATCAAAAGTAAGAGAAGGCGTCTACTGAAGGGAGGATCAAGAACTCTGCCTGTAAGCATTAAGAGTGATGAGTGTCAGAAAGGTCCTGATGTCTAACCTTCCTCTCTCTGGTCTAACAAGAAACCACGAGGAGTTTCTGATCTCAAAATGTCCTTTAATGGACTTTTGTTTTTTTGTGTGAGATTGTGTCAATGAATACTGGAAGGCTTTGATGGCTGAAGTATGTGATGGGGACCACTGCTGAGACAGGTTGACATTCTGGAGAGAAAAAGAAGAAGAAGAAGAAGAAGAAGAAGAAGAAGAAGAAGAAGAAGAAGAGGAGGAGGAGGAGGAGAGGTAAGGGAGAGACAGAGCCGGCTTGGGGCGGAGAGAGGGATGAGGAAATGAAGGATGGATGCTGATCGCTGACGGACAAGTGGAGGCAGAGGGACAGAAGACTTGAGAGGAAAGAGAGGAAACTTGAGCGGTAGAACTAAATGAGCAAACAACAAAAATGAGTAAAAAATGAAGCGGAGAGCAGAGCGGGAGGAAAAGACGGAAAAAGACGGACTGACACCCAGATTCAAGAGAAGTTTAGCACAACGGAACGTTTGCATTATTTGATCAAAGTGTTTTACAGAATAGGTCAGTGGAGTTAATATTACTTTAGATGTAACTTCACAAGCAAGTCAGGAAAGTAAAGCGGGAGTTTCAGTTTCAGTTTAACTGGCTGTCGAAGCTCAATACTATTTTGTCTACTGACCAACATTTGTCCATAATATGGAAAAACTGTCGAGTACTGAAAGCGTTGAATGTTTTAAATCCAATAACAGCCTTTTTAATTGTATGTACACTATGCTTATTTTATCTTAAGGAAGTCAGATGAAGTATAATTTTTTAATCAATATTGGAATTAAAGTAAATAAATAAAAGAAGTTCCAATAATAAAAGCTTTGGGGTTAGATCAGGTAGATTAGCTTTACAGTTGATGCTCACATTTCACGCTGTTCACTGGTGACGGATGGAAGATATTTGGCTTTTGCGTTGCTACTTTTCAGAAGTATCGTTGACGAGCATGAGCGGAAAAATGAAAGGAGCTCCACGTTATCGTTTAGGCTAATCTGGATGTCAATAAGAGAGAGAATAAAGGAGAGGAGAGAGCAGGGCTCTATGGGTCGAGAGAAAAGTTGGGACAACAAAGACAAACGAGGCAGCGGATGCTGAAATGCCCGACCCGAATCTTTACCCTGGTGGTCCGAGACACAAAGAGAAGCCAAATGACGCTGACGTTTTCCTTGGGTGTCAAAAAGAAAAAAGGCATCTTGAAAAAAAAAAGACGAATAACTAGAAGGGCCAGAACTATTCCTACCCACTTTATTAGTATTATTTGTCTGTGCACAGTGAGCGGCACAGTAATGTGGTTTATGTGTGCACTATAGTGCCATCCGCAGGAATAAGAGACGCAGAGAACTGAAGACAGACGCCCTTGCCGGTCCTTCTGTACCCGCATCGTCGGCAAATAGTTGCACTTTAGATGTTTGTTTTGTTTTGAGGGGCCTCAACACGAAAGATTTTCACATGAACAAATGATTTTACGTTTCTTATTGTGAAACAACACAATGTGTACATAATGCCGTGTACATATGCTCACAAAGAATATCAGTAATGACTTCAAACAATTTGTGTCCTGGGGGTCCTCGGCGTCATTTACAGGATGTCATTGTTAAAGGAATCAAAGCTATAAACACATAATTGGGATTTTGTGGTCAGAAAATATGATCTGTTTATACATTTTGCATTTTCTTTTTGCTCAACAATGGTGTCGAAAGCAGGCGTATTTGTACAAGCGTATTTAATATTTGATTTACGTATCCTGCAAAATGCAGCTCGGTAAAATATGCAGGCGTCAATTCGAGAACTATCAAAAGGTAGTTTGCTTACTTTTCTTTTAAGCTTCTTAATTTGTTCTGGGAATTCTTTGTCAGATCTGGGCTCTTATCTATGTGTGTTTTTTCCGACTGGGTTTTCTTGCGTGCGTGCGTCCGTGCAGGTTGCAGAAGGACTGGCAAAGCCTCCTCCGTTCCCTTACTCCTGCGGCCTGACGGGGGGGGGGGGGGGGGGGGGATAAAAGAAAAGAGGAATCGACTACCACTCCACTATCACTTCACTTCACTTCACGACAAAAGCCCATCACTCCATCCCCGCGGTCGGAGAGAGAGAGAGGAGAGGACAGCGCTCACCACCACCACAACCACCACTAACAGACAATGAGGAGAACACCGCTGGGAGGAGGGAGGGAGGGAGGGAGGGAGGTGGAGGAGAGAGGGAGGAGAGGAGGAGAAGGAACGGGTGTGGGGGGGGGGGGGGGGTTTCAGCAGATGAGAGAGGAGAGGTTCTCCTCATCGGCGATGGGGAGGTATAAGGACGGAGATGGGAGGGGAAAAGGAGGAGGAATGGGGGGGGGGGTGAAGGGAGAAGGGAGGGAGAGAGGGAGGTGGGGTGGTGGTTGTAGGGGGGGCGGAGGGGTGAGGTGGGGGGGCGAGTCTACCTTATAGGCGACCCGGGCGGGACACCTCTTCCCGAGGCCTAGCGGCGGACACATGTGTCTTAGCATCTGATACATGTCTGTGTAACTGATCCGGCCGCTGGGGTGGCCACCAACACACACATGCGTTCCAACAGACGCACGCCGACACAAAACACACACACACACACACACACACACACACACACACACACACACACACACACACACACACGCGACAGACAGGACAAACAAAGACGGACGACGTGAAAACGGAAAAAATAAAAATGACGAGGGGGAAGGGAGAGGGAGGGAGGACGCAGACGCACAGAGGAGTGTTTGGAGGAGGAGACAAGGAGGAGTAAAAAAAAAAAGAGAAAAGAAACCGACAAAGGAAAGGAAGAGGGAGGGGGAAACAAATACACAGAGGTTATTGTTTTGATCGCTGTGGACATGTGGTTGCTGTGGCGAGAGAAAGAGAGAAAGCAAGGGAAAGAGAGAGAACGGGGGGAGTGTGTTACGTGGCTTCTAGTCTGGTTTACCATAAAGTAGGGGAGAGAGGAGAGGAAGGGAGAGAGGGAGAAAAGGTCAGGGAAGGAGGGGAGATTTGGAGGAGGTGTTATTTAGTTTAGTTAGTTAGTTGTTGAGATAAACCGTTCTATGCGAGGTGAAAAGGGGATTTGGGATCTTTTTTGTTGTTGTTGTTGTTGTTCTCTGCCCTCTTTCGCCGCTCGGATAGAACTGGCAGCGGGGCTTCTAGCAGGCAAAGAAAAGCACCGCTGCAGAGATCGGAGTGAGTCACAAAACGACGAGTCAATGCAGTCCTGTTACCGAGGCTGCGTGTCCACCGGGAAACCTTCCGCTCACAGCTGCGCCTCCAGATGTTCGTGGGATACCCCAAAAAACTGGGCTCACAGGCTACAAGGCCTCAGTTCACCGCCATCGTCTAAAATGTTTCCTCGCTTACCCTCTTCTGGCACCCAGCAGAAAAAGTACGTTCCAAAATTAATAACGCAGTTAGATTGAGTTACATTTCGAGGTAAACTGATTTTCTCACGTGGTTAACGTCCGACAAAACTACTTTGTGCCTCTCCTCACAGGCCCTGAAGCTCCTACGAACTTGTTTTACTGTCGTTTGATTGTGCCTGCGATGATGCATGGTTCACTCTGTGGAAATACAACATAATAAAATCAACAAAAGCATCTGAGCTCAGCTGAACCACGCCAACTATTTGCTCAAGCCACATAAGCCATAAGTAAATATAGATACTAAAAACCTCGTCGTATGCCACCGAAACGATGTGCACTGCTGGATATCACCGGGGGTAAGTTGTAAAATATGTTGTTTCGATGATTTGAACTGACCCTGAAGGCCGCAGCGCCTTTAAAAAAGATCTCGACTGTCAGCAAAACGCAGACTAACGATTCTTCCCACGAGCATCTGTCGACACAGCGAGTTACTAAGAGGCACCTGGTGGACACAAGACCTTTTCATGTCGAGTCCCTGCCCCCGAACCACACACACACACACACACACACACACCTTGCCCCTTTCCTTCTTTCCCCAAACACCAGAAACCACAAACAGAGCAGGTTTGGCCACGTCATTGAAGTATTCCATTCGGTAGCAGTGAATACAAACTGTTACCTCATAAGGCCCGTTACACTCTCCACTCAAGGGTTTGCCGACACAAGCGTGTGGGATACACCAGCTCTGTGCTCACGTAACAAACGCTAACACGGGAGGAAATCAATGTGGTCTGGGACGGGAGTATTCCTGAGTATGTGTGTCTTATTATTGCATTTATTTATTCATATTTTGTCATATGTGGTATCGTTTAATTATCTTGTTATTTGTGTCGTTGAGGACCCCCTTTGAAAACGAGATGGTACATCTCAAGGGGTTATTCTTAATAAAGAATTTCCATATATTTACCATGAAAGAGTGGAAAACTTGTGGTTTTATGATACGCAAAAGAGACGCAAGCTACTGCCGATCAAGGTTGAGTATGCAAGATGGCGTTGTGTTTTTTTACAGTTTCTTCACTGGTAGTTTACAGTTTAAGAAGCTCGATATTGCTGCAAATTTCGAGCAAATTTTTGGACTTTAGACATTTAATTGTCCAATCGGCAGGCTGTGCATATCCCTTTGCATTGTTGCGTGCATTCTTTGTGAGGAGCTTGTAACAGACCGAACACATCGTTTTAATTCCTCGAATCCTTAAAGCCACTCTGTGTAGGATTAAAAAAAATAAATCAGACTTTCAGGACATAAAGTGGCTTTAAAATATGTACATGGATTAAATATTACAGGCTGCTTAAGCACAGCGGTTCACACACACACACATGTGCCACGGAGGCACACGAATCTGCAGTTTCTTTTCATTCCAACCACAACAGCAGCAAACAAACCTGCAGACTCTTGAGCCTCGGTGACACGTGGC
The DNA here is from genome assembly GCF_910591455.1 of Pholis gunnellus. Taxonomy (NCBI): domain Eukaryota; kingdom Metazoa; phylum Chordata; class Actinopteri; order Perciformes; family Pholidae; genus Pholis; species Pholis gunnellus. Next base: position 2,343,553 of record NC_136531.1, read on the forward strand.
TGGAAAACAGCTAGTATTCAGACCAAGCCCTCTCTGCACAAGTCTCTGGTACTAAAGTGAAACCCCGCCTCCCTCAATCCAAAAACCCCCCCAAACTCAAACAAGAACAAAAATGCACATTGCTCCAAACCGTTTTTTCTGCCCAGGCAAAAAATTAGACAGCAAGCAGAAATAAAAGACAAATGGCTGACCGGAGTCTAGACTCTCGTGTTTACGTAAAGCTCAACTAAAAGTCAACACATCGGTGTCATTTCTCCCAGAGCGTTCAGTCAGAAGACAATAGCGAGTGCAGTGCACCACCTCATGCTTGTGTGTGTGTGTGTGTGTGTGTACAAGAGTGTGTGTGCATTTCTGCATTGTCCCAAACATTCTCATTGTCATGTCAGAATGCATATACAACATACCCCCCCCCCCCCCCCCCCCCCCCACAAAAAAGAAATGATTCAATGGTGAAATGATTAAAACAACTGAAAAATGCAAACCCAAACGGAAAAAAAACCAAATGAAATAAAACGTTGAAGGAAAATCATTTGTTTCAAAAGTGATAAAGAGCGACATTCATTCCGTCTCTTAAAGGCGAGCAGGTTGCGTTTTAAAGTTTGTGCTTTAGGGGGTTTTGTCCAAACCTTGCAGGCCACCCTATGTGGGCATTTCTTGCCAAGGCCCAGGGGAGGGGAGATAACTCGCAATAAACTGTACATATCCTTATAATGTATGCGCCCGCTGCAAGAAAAATACAAGGAGGGGAGGTTAGGTGAGGGAACACACAGAACACAGAGAGAGAGAGAGAGAGAGAGAAATAAGAGATACGATGATAGAGAAGAAGAAACGGGAGAAGAGGAGAGAGCATTTATTTACATTGAGAAATCCTCTCATGCAGACACTCATTACAGAGGGCAGAAGAGGAAGAGGAAGAGGAGAGGGTCATCTCAACTGTGGACTCATTTGTGAAAAGTTCAGAGAGGAAGGGAGAAAGAGAGAGAGAGAGAGAGGCAGAGAGAGAGAGAGGCAGAGAGAGAGAGAGGCAGAGAGAGAGAGAGGCAGAGAGAGAGAGAGAGGCAGAGAGCGAGAGAGAGAGAGAGAGAGAGAGGCAGAGAGAGAGAGAGAGGCAGAGAGCGAGAGAGAGAGAGAGAGAGAGGCAGAGAGAGAGAGAGAGAGAGAGAGAGAGAGAGAGAGAGAGAGAGAGAGAGGCAGAGAGAGAGAGAGAGAGAGAGAGAGAGAGGCAGAGAGGCAGCTGGATAACCCTTTATTCTCAGACAGGTCATCTTTAACCGACCCGCTCTAAACTGCTATCATCACACCATCCTGTTTCACCACATAACTCTTCCCGGACGACATCACGACTCCGCGGTCTTTTTTTCCCCCATTTTTTATTTTTTTGGGAGACGGGAGAGAAAGTCAAGGGTTAAAGAGATAAAGATGGTTTACATTCAGCATAAGACTGTCCAAACGTGTGCGGACATATCTGATGTTTGCTGACTACACATCGGTCTACAGCAGCTTGCCTGTTTTTGTGTATTTGCTACTTCACGTGCGCGGTGTTGTTGTTTTTCGTGTGCCACTCACCAGGCGGCCGGGTCGTACTCGGCCCATATCCTTACATACTCGTCCAGGTGATGCGGCCCCAGGATGGAGGAGTCTCTGGTCAGGTACTCAAAGTTGTCCATGATGACGGCCACGAACAGATTCAGCATCTGGAAAACGAGGACGAGGTGAACGAGCTCAACGCAAAAAAAGTTGTTTATATTGTGAATTTATTATGTTGTACACACAACATCTATTGCACATCAGTTCTTCCAGGGAGAGGGCTCCCTCCTCAATTGCTCCTCCTGAGGTGTGTTTCCCTGTTAAAGTGGTTCGTTTGGGGACTTTTTCTGACAGAGGGTGTTGTATGATCTACATATTTTGTGATGTTGGGCAATATGAATAAAGTTCACCTGACAAATGTGTGTTTTGAGACATTATTTGAGGCCATGAGATACGTTTCCCTTGGGGTCAGCTGCAGTACTGCAACATATCCCCCCACAGCCAAAAAGCATTTTTAACATTTTTTTTATCAAGACACCTCCCTAAAAGCCTCCAAAAGTTGTTTTTGTTGTGCCTGCGTCGACATCAACAATGTAAAGTCGAAAGGACGAACAATTTGTCTTGATGGGTAAGCCCCGCCCCCTTCTCCTACGTCATCAAAACTGTCAGAGCGACGTTAGCTTGGAGCTACTCTCTCACTAACTGCATAAATGCACATTTTGATTATTGGACCGGTTGAAGTTGTTTTTTGTTCTCACCAGGAAAGAGCAGAGGAAGATGAAGGAGACAAAGTAGGTGTAGGCGAAGGTGCTGCCACACACGGGCTCTGTGTTCCCTGAGTCTGAGTCGCATTCCTTACTGCCCAGACAAGCCAGCATGATGTCGTGCCACGCCTCGCCCGTAGCGCTCCTGCACGTCGGCAAAACACACGGGAGAAAAACATTGAAAGAGCAGAACGCATCGAACGGAGAGTCGTGTGCAAGAGAGGCATCAGTGGTCAGCGTCTACTCAAACCGAGCGCTGCTTTGGGAACATGAGAATTCACCAGAAAGATAATAATATGTACAAAACTAGTATTTCCGTGCCATAGGTTTTAAAAAAAAGTCCTTCACGTCAGAAAATGACGTTGAGTAGAAGCTGACAGACTCACCTGAACAGCAGCATCAGGGCCATGATGAAGGTCCTGAAGTTGTTGTGCTCGTTGATGGCGCTCTCGTCGTCCAGAGCCAAATTACCAAACAACTAAACGCATGAAACGGTGGAGAAAGAAAGCGACCACAACAACAAGAAAACCCAAAGATTACTGTGTGTTCTCCGCTCTGACCACAACGATGAAATAACACAGAAACAGGAGCTGTCAGCGAGGATTTCAATACGTTGGTTTTTCAGCACATTTACTCAATCACAGTAATCGTATATACTTATACTTATAGTTTCCTATGTTTCAAAGGCCAATATTGTACTTTTACTCCGCTGCATTTATCGGAGAGCTTCAGTTACTTTTCTAATTCAGATTTCACATTTAAAACCTACATAAAACAGATAAAATCTTATAATTTAAAAGGACTCTGCAGTTTAAATTGTACAAGTTAATGTATCAGTTCAGTAAAATGGCATTATAATATGCAGTATAACACCGACAGGAGCCACTGTTCCTGCATTTGAAGTACCTTTAGTTTTGAGTATTACTTCTGTAATACAGGTATTTTATTCGTAATGTAGTATTTTTACATTGCGGTATTGGTACGTTTACTTAGATGAAGGACGTGAATGTTTCTTCCAGCTGTTCACACATCTGCAGAGAAAACCGACTGACCCTAAAAGTCATTGAACATATAAATAGTACACAACATAAAACATTTTAAGACCATTTTATGCCACTGATATATTGATAATATACTAGCATAATTATGCAAGTACACTCTTTCAAAGAGCAGTAAACGTTTAAGTCCCAAGAATATTCTGACATCAGAATTGGACTGGGAACAGAATATTTAAATTGTCTAAATGAATAATACATTAAATAAAACCACACAATAAATGAACTGGACTCTCAGGCCCGTGATCATTTAATGAGCTGTTTAGTAAACACAACCAGCGACATCGGGGTCAGAAGTTCACGTCCAAATATGACTTTTCTTTGAACAAGAATATTATAAGAAATGTACCGTCGGTCGAATGTTATTTAAAATTGAAAGTTGCAGCTACTCACCTGCATGCCGATGATGGCGTAGATGAAGAAGAGCATGGCAATGAGCAGGCACACGTATGGCAGAGCCTACCAGAGAAGAAGAAGGAGACAGAGGAAGTGTTTGAGAGCCGTATACGTGTATATATAGTATTGTATGTAGTTTAGACGTGTCTGATACCTTGAAGGACTGGACGAAGGTCCACAGCAGGATGCGGATGGTCTCTCCCTGTCTCAGCAGCTTGATGAGGCGGGCCGCTCTGAACAGCCTCAGGAAGCTCAAGTTGATGAAGTTATCCTACAGACGGAGAAACACGAGTCAGCTTCGCCAAACGCGCGACAGCGGCACAAACCTCCCCTCCATCCAAACACAAAAAAACACAAAAAAACAACAGCGGAGGAAAGAGAGGTCAAAGAGAGAGGAGGGGGGGGGGGGAATCAAACCCAACAAATCATAACCAACTGCAAACATAACGGCTCTCAGTAGATATAAACGGGAGGAAGACAGAAGGGGAAAAGTCCAAAAGACAAAAGAAAAGACGAAAGAAGGAATAAGAGAGGAAATAAGGAAAATCATAATTCAAAGACTCTAAAGGTCATCATCCAATCCGGTACAGCAGAACGCTTTTTTTTTTTTATAGAACCAAATGCACTGATCTCTGGGGGGGCAAGCAGGCCACACAAGATGGAGCACAAAGCACTGTGCCTGTCAACCACACACACACACACACACACACACACACACACACACACATTTTCTTTCTGTGGCCCAAAGAGCATGGCTTAGGGTCATCTGTGACGCCGAACTCTATAAAATCTTTGGGGATGTTGACTTTTTGATCAGAGAGACAAGACAGCAGCCGTTGTGTTTAAGGGTTTGGACAAACTTTTTTGTGTGTTTTGCAGGTTTTTTCCTCGGTGTTGTTGCGTTATTGTCAGCCCAGTTCTAACCTCAGCGGACCTACGGGACGCCTCGCACTACGACGCTCTGCGCGGCCTTCAGGCATGGTCTCATCCAGCATTCGTAGATATCCCACGAAATTAGAAGTATAAAGACCAACAAAAGCACACACAGGAAAGGATGGGTCCAACAAACATCCACCTTTCAGCCAGGAGGCAGTTTGTTCTCCGTGTTAAACGAGAAGTCAACGTGGATTCATTTGTATCGTAACTTGCCCAACGTAGTTACTGTCCGTTTTTATTTCAACCCAAACTATTTAAATTAGAAAAACGAGGATAGACATCATAATACGAGCTGTTGTGTGAGGATACGGGTCAGGCGACGCTAAAGAAAGAGTGTCAATGGATGGGTCAAACAAACCCAGGACTTCTACCCAAAAGAGTGGCGTGGGCAAAAATTGATCCGAGAAAAAGACGCGAAAGGGTTTAGAGCGTCATAGTGCTGCAATATTACAGGTCTGCTGGATTGTGACGCGCCACACACCAAGGCGTGACGAGGCATGCAGGCGTTTTGCAGGGTTTGAACCAGCACAGAAATAACAAAAGGAGCGTATATACTTGTCTTGATGTTTGCAAAAGCTAAAACACTCAACTGGGCGTGACGTAGGTGAGGAACAGTGTGATTAAGGATACCTGTCCCCCAAATCTATCAAGTGTTTTTGGGGTGACTCTTGTGTGTAGCTGCCCTTAAACACTGCGGCGCTGCGGCCTCCTCGTGGACTCGGCACCGGTGAGTTTCTGAGTTTTCTTGGGCGGTTCTTTGCGGCGTCACAGAGAGGAATAATGCGATGGTACGACAGCCAAACTCCCTGCTGAGGCCCCCGGGCACTTTGTGGTTGACAGGCAAGGCAGGAAGAGGAGCATGGAGAGGGAGAGGGGGGGGGATAGGAGGGAGGAGGGAGGAGGGAAGGGAAGGAGCGAGCAGCCTCGGTGCAGGCGTGGTTTCGGCATGGCAGCATACTTTTATTTTTTTAGAGGGAAGGACTGGCCTACATGCAGACCAGCAGGGGGGCCAGTGGGGCCGAGCACATCCTGAGCTCTGTTTCACACATTCACTGATTCAGTTGCACTGTGAGATGAGATTCTTCTTTCTTTTTCTGATTGTGTTTGAACATGAGCGAACGAGTCCGAATCGATTGATAAAAGTTATTATGTTGTTGCAGTTTAATCAGTTTTTCACCAAAAACATCCCGATGCAAAACTAGCAAAAACGTTGGGGATGAATTAAAGCTTTTTCTTAAAATGTAAAATTACAATTATCTATGAGCAAAACCTATGTTTTTATAAAGTACGTGCAAAGATGTATTACACTAATAATGATCATCTCTATGTCATCAAGTGTCATCATCCAGGAAGCACATGCACTGGGAGTCAAGGGTTACTGGTCATGGGGGGGTGACTGGGGGGGAGGAATGGGTTGGGGGGGGGGGGGGGGTACGCATGACCAATGAGGATGCAGCAGAAAGCTTTGAGAGATAAATTACAAACCAACCAGATTCTACATGTGCCAAGATGTAGAAAGATGAATGGGGAGGGGTTTTTATTTTTTTTTTTATAATTTTTTTTTTTGTAAGTTGAAGTACATTGTGAGTGGGTGAGAGAGTTTTTTTTTTTTTGTCGGGAGAGGGGTGGGAGGAGGGGGAAGGGTTGGTCGTGTGTTTTATTGGGCAGGGAGGGGAGAGGGGGAGGGGGGGGGGGGGCACACCACCACCACCACCATCATCATCATCACAGCACCACCACCACATGGCGCAGCACGGATGGAGAACACGATGAAGGATTTCATAGTGCATTTTGATTGGATGGATTTTTTTTTTTTTTTTTTTTTTTTTTATCAGAGGAGGAGGAGGGAGTGGGGGGAGGGGGCGTAGGGCGCCAACAAAGTAGAGAGGTTTTTTAAAGAAAGCATGTAAAGAGATAGAAGAGGAAGACGGAATCATTACGGGTGTCATTAGAAAGTTCAAGTCACAACAACAACAGTCAAGAGAGCGATTCTGTTCAGCCCCGCTCTGACCACAGCGCTGCACACCAAGCCGAGGTTCCACACGCCGCGGTGCTGTCGGTTCGTTTCGTCTGGTCGGCTTTACGCAGTTTAAAACACATTTTCTGTTTTTTTCCACCTCGACTCGGCACCGATCTACCGCTCACGCTCAAATCCGTTCTCCGTATCTCAAACGATCGCGTCACTATTTTCATGGACTTTATTTAGCGTGTTCTGTACGTTCAAAGGTCGGACTTCTACAGAGGCCTCATGTTGGCCCTTCACCTCTCATGTTAACCTGTTGTTTACTGGCGGCCTGCATTTTCATTCACTTCCTGCTAATGGGGGTCAGATTATATTCTCACTGCAATCAAACTGTTCTGGAAATCTAATTTGGCTATTTTAAAGAGGAAACAGGCGACTACCAACACCTACCAAGTTTTTCTAAAATTAGAATATGAAAGTCTTATAAAAATTAGTATTCATATGAAGAACACTCCGCCACAGACATTGCATTCACACTGAGTAAAGAAAAGTTGACTTCTTTAATGTAATCAGAAAACTAGGATCTGCATTGATCACTGTCCCTGTAACGTCATCGCACTACTGTTAGTGCAATCTGAGCCCCCGTCTGTCACAAATCTTTATTATAACATCGCGATACTCACGTGTATCGGTATTTTCTTACACTTCCAGCTTTTGGAAAATCGAGTCTTTCGACATTAAAAAATGTGGCTTTATTGTTAAGTGCCGACACTAGAAGTTCGCAGAGCCTTCCTTTCTCCATATTTGATTTGTTGGCTATCTTGCAGATAGTCGATCAGTCGGTGGAGCAAAACTCAAAGGGACTGGTCTTGTTAGGTAGATTCTTAGTTCAGTTTTGGGGGGAGTGTAATCCTCAGAAGAGTAACAAGATGGAACCAGCTGTTTTTTTGGCTTTGCCCACAAGGTAACTTCACAACCTGCCGACGTCAACATGAGACTTCAAGCCGATACTAACAACATCTTTTACTTGACGTGCTAAAGCTGCAGGTTTGCTGCTACCAGCCGACAGAGAATCAATCGGATGTCTGAAACGTTCAGTTCATTGTCGGGAAAAAACACCACTAATGTCAATTAATGTCTCCTTTCAGACAAGCCAGCATGTTGATGGAGAACGTCCAACGTGGCCAGCAGTGGGCGTCTTTAATCGTCTGAAATCACAGTTTGTTTTGCAGTAATAAGCGTCACTGATTGTGACTCAAGTCAGTGTGAAATGAGAAGTGAACTTCAGAGAGGTTTTATGAGTTCATAACCGAAACGCAGGACGCAGAATCCAATTGGCAGTTTGACGTAAAAGGTAAAAAAAAATACACAGTAGCTGGACGACAGAGAGGGGCTGAACTTCCACAAATATTCTTACATCTATAATCATATTAGGCTCATATGTATAGAATAATAACAGACGCACAAGTGACAAAATCAGGGTTAACAGTGAGAAAAACACAAGAGTGTGTTAATTAACACACAACAGCACATTATTGGCACAATCTGGGACTCGTACGAATCGAACCCCAAACATCAGCCGACTCTGTTCTCCCAGTTGTAATTTTAAACAATGTGGACTTTATCGTTATTTGACGTTTTGGGGGATTGAAGGAATGCCGCACACTGACCCAAAACCGGGCAATTAAGTCGTGTGACTGGAGTGTTTGTGTGTGATAAATAATATCAAATGTATTGGAGGTTAAACCTGACATAGACCTATGTTACACACATTATATAGACACATAATAACACACAATGAACTATTGTTATTCTCTCCATTAATCTCTTTGCAATCAGAAATGTACAGCAAATGTTGGTTGAATTGTTAACACTGTTCAGAAACACGCATGTTTGCTTTCTTCTAGAGAAGATCGATACCACTTTCATATCTGTACGATAAAAATATGACTCGATCCCATCAGCTGGCTAGCATAGCTTAGCATTCAGCCTGCACACAGAGGAGGAAACAGTTAGACACGAGTATCGTCCTAATGTGCAATTTTATAACCTTCATTAGCACTGAACATCTTTTGCTTGTGAGTTAATGATAATGTCTCTAAACTTCATACAAATGCTAATCGTGATTTTTGGAAGTTCTGCAGGTTTTTGCTTTCAATGCATGATTTGGTGTTGCCGCACTTTTTTAGCGGGTCCCTCTGTGACTCCAGCGGACGGGAGGCGAACAACAAATACATCAGGTGACTCCTCTGAATCCATTAGAAATGTATATTAACTGACAAACAGGCGAAGGAAATAAAACCAAGATCTATGAAAACGCTGGTTTAGACTTTGACGACTAGTCCGTCTGAACCCGTTTCAACCATCAAGCGAAAGCGTCGTCCAAACACTCCGCAGCACTTACCACTAGTTCCGTCACTAATATGTCAGTGACGCTTCCGAGGACGGAGACAAAATCAAAAATGTTCCAGGCATCTCTGAAGAAATTCTGTTGGGGGGAAAAAAAGAGAGAGAGAGAGAGAGAGAGAAGTGAGAGACGGTAAAGGTAGCCGATCGCGTCTCACGCTCCTCCTCCGATGTTATCGTGGAGGCAGAATCAAAAGGAGGCCGATCGCGTGGCTGCTGTGCCACAACGAGGAAGAACATGCTCTAGATCTGTCTACCCAAAAATAACCTGCTTCATAAATGAATAACAGGATGAAGTGCTGAAAGCATATGTAGACCGGGGTCAACCTTAGATCAGGAATGTGTCTGCGTCGGGTTTTTTCACGGCCTTACCAGAGGGCCAAAAGCGATGACCTTGAGGACTGATTCCATGAAGAAGAAGGTGGTAAACACGATGTTGAGGTTCTTCAGGACCTTGTTGTACGTGTCTGATGCACCGTCAAACTAGAGACACGGGGGGGGAGAAAAAAGGCTAAACTTCACACGCATTTGACATATTACGGTCTTTTAAAGTGGATATCGAACCATCTAGGAGGGAAATAAATGGAGAGGTCCTCGGGAGTTTGTTTCAACTGAAAGAGTTTTAATTGTTCTTCCGTGTCAGTTAGTATTTGCAATGTATATCCAGGAGGACACCGACAGCTTATGAGCCCACTATGGAAGCCCATTCCCACCAGCAAAATAAAATTAAAAATCGACCCGAAAAAAATAAAATCAAATAAAATCGACCCAAAAAAAATTATATATATATCCACCCAGAAAAAAAATAAAAGATTATGTTTTTTTGTTTTTTTTGCATGTCGTATTTGTTCCGGAAAAAAGTAAAAAAAAAAAAAAAAAAAAAGTTTGTTTTTTTTGCCGGAAAAAATACGACATGCAATTCTACACAAGGTAACTATTACTGGTGACTTTTGTAAATGTGAGATGTTATATATCATTATAAGTATTAATATGTAGAATTGCATGTCGTTTTCATGGAAAGACTGGCGAGGGGATGAAGGGACCTGTGAGGAGATCGTCACTGAAGCGCATGCGCACTTCTAATCTCTTTTGCTAGCAAAAAAAAAAAAACTTTACTTTTTTCCGGCTACAAAAAATATCTGGGTGGATATATATATTATTTATTTTTTGGGTGGATATTTTATTTTTTTATTTTTTTTTGGGTGGATTTTTTATTTTATTTTGCTGGCGGGAATGGGCTTCCATAAAACAGCTGATCAGTCACGTAAGTTAAATGTTCGCCACCGTCAGAATTTATTTGTCAAAGGTTCTCTTTTTTCGACATCTTCATCTTTTGATGTTTAAAATGAAGGACTTTTGTAGTGGACTATTGTCCCAGTGTGGTATTAGTACTTTTACACAAGTAAAGGATCTGAGTACTTATTCCACCCCTGGTGTACAGTTGGTCTCTGAGAGCGTTATTGCTCAGTTCTTGAGTCACCTCATGCATAGTTATTGAATCCACTATTAATACAAAAGTATTGATTAATGCAGCTTTAAGAATGTGTTCAGTTCTTGGAGACCAAACGGAGACGGCAGAGTTTTAAAGATGAACAGTTTTGTTCTGCAGAAAGATTTGTTTAAATCTTCATCGTCAAAGCTACGACGACGTTGCTTTTTGGCGCCCCCCTGTGGACACGAGTGGTAGTGTTTCCCTTTTTTTTACTGACCTTCATCATGAGGACGATGGTGTTGAGTGCAATCAGACCCATGATGCTGTACTCGAAGGGCGGAGACACCACAAACTGCCACATGCGATACTGGAAGCTCAGTTTATTCTTCGGCATGTGGCGAGTCAGAGGCCTGGCGTTGATGGCGAAATCTATACAGGCTCTCTGTGTAGGGGGGGAAGAGACAGGAGAGGAGAGTTACGTTACTTTTCTACTTCTTTAAGAAGCTTTACAGGTAAAGACTTCAACGCCCTGCGTCTCTCCTCACCTCATTCTTTTCTAAACTGTAGTCCTCCATCATCTTATCCCCCTGTTCCTGGAAGGTGATGATGATGAGAGCCACAAAGATGTTTACGAAGAAGAAGGGGAAGACAACGAAGTACACCACGTAAAAGATGGACATTTCCATCCTATAACCCGGGCTAGGGCCCTGATTCTCATAGGTGGAGTCCACTGAGTGCTTTAACACCCTGCGAGAGGAGGAGAGAAATAATAACAGTGTTAGTATTTGGTTTGCTTTTCAGATTCAAATATCTACTTTTTATTTGACGATTAAATAACATTCCAATCAAATCTGTGTAAAAGTGATTTACCAATATTAAAAGGGATAGTTGGGATTTTAAGAACCGGGTTAATTGTCTGAGGTTCTTCTCCACCGTCAGGGTTCTACTGCAGTAGATGAGTTTATAGAAACAGACGGGAGAACCAGCGACGTTCTGCTGAGGACGTGTTTTAGACTCTCCGTCAGTTTCAGTGAACGCTATATTTAGAATATTTTCACCGCTTTACTTTACCGTAGTAAACCACTGACTATGAAGAAGAACCTCATAACTTTAAGTACATATAGGTTTCATTGATATATGTTTGAATTTCAATAATTTATGACCACAACACGATAGATAGATATTCCAAAATAAGGTTAACTAGTTACAGTAAATATGTCATAATAAGTTTGTTTCAGCTTCACATTTATGGTTTGATCTCTTTGATGAGATATTTCAAGATATTGCAACCAGAACTGGCAATACTTTTATTTATTGATATATATTTACAAGACTACATAACTTTATTTAAAATCTTATATTAACATCTAGAGTTTCGGGTTAAAATGACACATTTTCTTGAAGATCACTGCAATGCTTTTACGACACGATTAATAAACATAGAATAAAATTACAATTATGTGTGTGTGTGTGTGTGTGTGTGTGTGTGTTTATGAGAGCGTCCCACTCACTGCGGCCACCCCTCTCCAGTGGAGACAGTGAAGAGGGTGAGCAAGGCCCAAGCCACGTTGTCGTAGTGAAAATCGTACTTCTTCCACTCCCGCTTCTGAGCTTTAACCTCATCTCTCTCATACGCCAAGTACTCGCCCCTGGAGGAACACAAACACACAAACACGCACGCACACGCACACACACACACACACACACACACACACACAAAACAAAAGTATCCATCAGTGAAAACAGACAGAAATGGAAAAGCATCAAGACTACAATACAGCTGTTTGACAGTACGAGGGTTCAGGTTGGTCCAGTCTATTAAAGTGACTGCTTCTCATTTAAATTCACAGAAAACTCCTCTAGGTGGCAGCATCCGCTCAACTGACACGACCGACCAAAGGCAAGTGATTTATGTTCAGAAATGTGTGTCATGAACGTGTTTTTTCTCCGTCTGGAACCCTGTTATGGATTCTAATTTGTGTTGTCTGTGAGTTTGTATGTATTGTTTGTGTAGTTATGTTACGTTATGTATTCTTTTTCAGGGTAACATTTAGCGTGTAAACTGTATAAACTGAAAATAAAATGATTGAAAGAAAGAAAGATGTTTTCTACAAGAATGTGCAAAGTATATCTTTGGCGCTACACGATCACCAGCTTTGGTAGTTTAGAGTCCCGTACTGTGTCGACAGCACTGCAAGTACCACAAGTACTAGCAATACATACTTGATAATAAACATTATGGGACTGAGATGGTACAAATGAGAAGATATTGAAATATGGAGTGCTTTTGTTACTGCGTGAAACATTTAAATACAGAAAGAAATGCATTCTTGTGACTCAAAACTATGTGAAAAAATACTGAAAATAACGTAGAATACTGTGGATTAGAAAAACATATACCGGTACCCTCGCACCGAAATATTTGTGTTTTGTTTTTTATTCAACTAAAAGAGTTTGAGTTTGCTGTTTCCGGCACAAACCTGCAGTCCCGCTCAAACTCTTTGGATTCGTCCGTGCAGAAGAAGAATCGGCCTTTGAAGAGCTGCACGGCCACCACGGCGAAGATGAACATGAAGAGCATGTAGACGATCAAGATGTTCAGCACGTTCTTCAGGGAGTTGACCACGCAGTCAAACACCGCCTGCGAAGGAAGAGACGGAGACATTAGCAAACAGGATTAGTGGGCCGATGACCCTTGACCTCCTTTATCAGAAGATGCTGAATGCAAAGATCAACGGTCAGAGCTGTGGTGTTCGGATAACTTCCGGCCTATTGTTAAACCTTTTAAGGGCAAATCCACAGTTATGAGAACTAAACAGACAATGTTTCCATCAAAGGCATGCTCACTTATTCTGTGGTTATTCCCATAAACTGTAATAATCAGAGCTGACGTCACCCATCCCACCTATTTGTGGATTGCTGATTTGAAGCCTCAAATTTGACATTTTGGATGTCGCCATCTTGGATTTCAGCCGTGGTTTTGATCTTGTTTTTTTTTGTATTTTTTTTTGGCAACCAAAATGTTACAGTTAACTTTCGTGAAGTAAAAACACACTGTGAACGAGTTACAGTTGTAAAACCACGGACAACAACGTGGTAGAGACCTGTCAATCACTGTGTAGCCCCGCCCCTAAAGCGTACCCTGCTTTATGGTCTGTTTGACTCTAAATGGACCATCATTTACTAAATGAACATCATGCTGTATTGAAGAAGACTTGAAACTAGAGATTGAGACCATAAACTCATGTTTACAATATTTACTGAGGTAATAAATCAAGAGAGAAGTAGAGTCATTTTCTCATAGACTTCTATACAACCAGAGGAGTCGCCCCCTGGTGGACACTAGAGAGAATGCAGGTTTGGCTTTGGCTTCACTTTTCAGTATTGGAGGTCGCCGCCGAGTTATCCCACAAAAGTCTTTATTAGTTATAGATGGATAAAAAATTCATTAATACATCACTAAGAACTATTCTCAGTTCAGTTTGTTTCCCATCACGCTTTTGAAAAGGAAATATAACTCAGCAAAAGAAGTGAGAAGAAGGTGTACGTAAGTCAGATGCACCGGCGGACCTGCTGAGCCTTTTTACCTTTAGCTTGGGGAGTCGTTTGATGGTCTTCAGAGGACGCAGCACCCTCAACACACGGAGGGACTTGATCGTACTGATGTCTTTGCCCTTGCTGCTCCCTCTAGAGTTCAGCCAGAGAACAACAACGAATGTCAGGGGGAGATTTAGGCAGCAGCGAAGAGATGGAGAACAATCATAAAAGGGCTCTCACAGCACCCTCTAATACTACGGAACAAACATAACCTCTATAGTGACAATCTACAGTGAAAGCAACAACATGATGTGACACTTGTGTACACAAGCGTCAGTGTGGACAATCAATCAACAATCAGTCTCTTCTTCTGCAGGAAAAAAAGAAACTTTTGAGTGCAAGTCAAACATGAAACCCGTGGGAAGGAAAAGCAATCAGTTTCCTGACCGTTTGGTTTCATGGACACCATAAGCATCATCATCATCACTTTGTTTTGCTATAATCTTCACCGTGATACAATAGACATTCCATATCGAACAGGCATCTCCCGGCAGAGTGCCCGGCCAAACCTCTTTCTTTCTTTTTCAGTGAAACACGCTGTTCGGTTCTTCGGAGGGGGGAAATGGGGGAGTTTTTAAGATGTGGAAACATGAAGCGTGGACTTTAAAGAACTACATGGCTCGGATCATTTTTGATATAATCCTGAATTTGGAAACACTAAATGAACTGATCTTGGGTCGGTTTCACATAGCTTCCTTTCAATTCGAGTCCAGATTTTCAGAAAACGGTGTTCTGATTTTCTTTTTCTGGGGGCGGGACTGCAAAACCGACGGCAAAGACTCGAGGAAAGGGGAGGCTATGTGAGACTCTCGGGACGTGTCACAACACAGAAGAAACATGTTGAACCGATGGCGTCAAACGAGCCACGAGAGCGACGGGGCGGGTGGCTTCAGCAAAACTCCCTTTTGTCGTGTGTTTTAATGCGCTTGCGAACCCCATAACTGAACACTCTGCTCATGATTTGTGAGCCCATAAACTAATATCAGTTAGGGGGGGGAAAGAAATGGCGGTGTCGAGGGAGTAAATAGCCGAGTTGATCTTTACTGTAAGTGGATGGGCCATTTAAAAAAAAAAACAACGAAAAAAGAAAGGCGGGAGGCACCTTGGACGCTTGCCAAAGCCCGAGCAGAAGAGAGGGGTCGTCCATCAAGGCTTCGCTCTTTAACTATGAACTCCAGAAAAAACGGAAAAAAAAACGCAAGACAATTCAATTCGAGGCTGATTGATTGAGTCTGAGACGTCGGGAAAAGTTCTACGAGTACGCAATGTGTGTGTGCGAGAGTGAGACTCTCGATCGATTATCAATAGGCCGTCCTCCGTCTGAAGTTGAGCAGGACTGAGGTCTCTCCATCAGAGCAGCTTGGGGAGGAATTAAGAGTAAAGCCCAGTAGGGCCAGAGGTGTTATAGGGACTTACAAAAACATTCCCTACACACACACACACACACACGAGAACACACACATGCGTAACGATATCGGCGCAACAGCTCTTTTGAGTCTCACGACTAAATGTATGAGTTTTGTTCGTGTTCCTGACGAACAGATGTTTCCCAGAAACGGGGTGTTCCTTAACAAATGAAGAGGATACTCCACACAAAACACATATCCGTGGTTTGAGTGTCAAACACTCGACACCTGTTGGACTACGAGGTGGCTGTAAAAGGCTTCTTGTCCTTCACTGAGCGCAGCAGCTGTTGGAAGCTTGGATTCGTGTCTAATGGATGCAAAACAGTGGAGACGTTCATAATAGAGAAAGATACCTTCAATGCGCTTCAGGCAAGAACCTGGACTGACTTAAAGGGATAGTTCAGATATTTTGAGGAGGGTTTTGTATGAGGTTCTTCTCCATAGTCAGTGTTTTACTGCAGTAGATGGAGTTTGTATAGAAACCAGCACAATAAGAGGAGCAATAAGGCTTCAGAGTTTTCATTTCTGGTTTAGTAATTTGCACCGTATGAACTTTTGGCGACAGACAAAACTGTTCTTACCGCCACCTTTAAAGCCTTCAGGGCTCGAACCAAAAGATAGACGATCGATGGAGTATCACTCTGATAATGTGTGAATCATTCATCTTTTGCACAAGTGGAATTAAGTGTCTTCTAAAAAAAAACAACCTGTTGGGCATCAAATAATTTACATCGACGAAAACCGTTGTGTTGTTTCGATGACTTTCAGTTTGGGACGACTAACGGTGGTGAAGAGTGAGACGAGCTACGATACGGCGAGGATGAGTACGAACGAACAGAAGAACGAAAGAAAGAAAGAGAGAGAAGCCAATTTGATCCGGTGGTGGAGAGCTGGGGACAGAGCGGAGGAGGAGGAGGAGGAGGAGGAGGACAGAGGAAGAACTTTACCGGGTGCTGCTCCTGTTGAGTTTCACCGAAGGTGGAGACAGCGAGAGTCAGTGACAGCGACAGAAAGAAGGACGGGGACAGAGACAGAAGAAGAAGAAGAGAAGGAGGAGGAAGGGAGGGAGGGAAGGAGAGGAGGGAAGGAGAGGGGGAACACACATAGAAAGACACACACACACACAGATACAGAGAGAGACGGACAAAGACAGACACAAGACAAGAGAGGGGGGGGGGGGGTTGGGTAGAAACAGGGAAAAATACATCCATATGAGAGACAGACAAAGAAAGAAGGACAGCAAGATGGACAAACCTGCTTAAACACCCCCCCCCCATACTGCAGACACACTCCCCTCCCATAACTTGTCTCCATGATGGCCGGATGGAATGTCTACACACCTGTCTCCTCCTCAAAGCATGTTTAAATAGATGTTAGCAGTCTGTTAAATGGCTTGTAGCACTGAGCTCACAGCTTTTAGACTGCAGACATTATCACGGTTAACATGAGCATTCACAGTGTTTTATACCGTAGCATAGGTTATATTAGCCAAAGCTAGCACATATACACTGGATTAATCTGTTCAAGTGCGCTCATCTGTTATGAATACAAATCAAGATAACTCTTAAAATCTCCTTAAAATAACTACGGAAGTGACTTTACGAAAGTTACGGAACAAATAAGTCCACGTTTGGGTTAAAATAATGACATACATAACGTTACTTACTGTAAGTACATAACTTAACGTAGCAAATAGGTCAACGTTTAGGTTTAAATAACTACAGAAGTGGAGTTAACTTCAGCGTTGACCTTTGGGTTCACACGTGACATGAACAGCTGTCTCCTGGGTGAAAGTCTGGGTTTTTTTGGACCCGCTCTTTAAACTCCGTCACCTGTTCCCGGGCTCACAATTATGTGGGTTTTACATATATACGAATTATTGTGCACTGCTTTTTTTTGAGGGCGTAGCTACAAACAAGAGTACGAGAACAGCCTGGTTAAAGTAAAGTTTAGATCAAAACTGAGCCTCAGAACTGCACCAAACAATCAGAAACCCCCTCTTTTGCGATCTATATTAAGAGCACTTCTGTGAGTGTGTGCCCCCCCCCCTGGCTGAGACTCTGGATGTGCAAACCCTCCATCCCCTCCTGGCCGTCTTCTTCTGCTGCTGCGCTACCAGCTCTGAGAAGAATTACCTTCACGGTCGCAGGAGGAAACTCGATTGCTGCATTCCATTTACACCGATTCTTATCTTATCGCACCATAATGATCAATTAGACCGGGCCTACAGCACAAATTGCCCTCATTAGATCTGCAATCATCTAGTGAGATTTTATCAAAGCTCTTTTGCATGCACATCTGCACAGTGTGTGTGGGGGGGGGGGGGGGGGGGAAAGGCGTTAAATCTTAACAAGTGGTCGGTTCCAGGTTTTCTTGACACTAGAGAACACAGGCATACACTCAGGACGGCTGACATGAGTGGGGGACTCAAGAAACCAGGATTTGTGTGTATTTGTCGCATACACGCACACCGTCAATAGAACAAAAAGAGGCATTCTCACGGAGATACCGCGACCGCATGCAGCTCCCAGTCAGTATTTCATTCTTTTTGGGGTGATGAAGAAGCCAGAAGCGCAACTGTCATCTTTAAAAACCCATAAAAAACATGAAGCCATTGCACTCTGACCATGCTATAACAAACGTCCGCTCTGTACAATGGTTCTGTGACGTACCTGCTTTGAAACAATGGCATGCATCAAAGGGGGAATTACAAAGGTGTGTGTGTGTGTGTGTGTGTGAAGACTTCACCCCCTTCAAGCAAAAACCCTACTGTAGCTCAGCCCTGGAGCAGATGGGTGGGGAGCGAGAAGGCAAAGGAGGAGCGATGGCGGAGAGGGAGAAATGGGAGGAGAGAGGAAGGAGGGAGATGATCCTAGAGGGCGATTAAGAGAGTGAGAGGAGGAGAGGAGGAGACCAGTGAAGGAGGGGAGGACGCGTCCTTGTCTGTGCAGGGAGGAGTCATGCTGTGGAGGGTGCAGCAGTGGAGTGATTTCTTATTTTTTTCAACTTGTTTTGCTGTTGTTGTTTGGCTTTCTTTGAGCCAAAAGTGATATTTAATGTTTGATTAAAGCAATTTCACTTGTTTTGCTGCGTATTTATGGAGTTCACGATCTGTCCACCGTCATCAAGTGTCTTTGGTGCTGCTGTGAGAGGACACACGACAGGTGAGTAACTCATAGATACCACCATGAAACTTCACCAGTTCATTACTCACACTAAGACGATTATTGTATGTATGACAAGGTTTCTGTAATGCTATTGTTAAATATGCAAATGAGGCATTATGTAATGGTAACTTTTGGGTGACTTTAGGAGAAATCTACAGACACAAATACACAAAGTAGTAAAACACCTAAATGTGTATTTTGTATGTTTTTTCTTTCCACTAGTCTGAAAGAAGACTTCATGTGGAAGCCAAAAAGCCCAAAATATCAACATTGATCAGTGCTGGAATGACAATGTTTTTGCCTGAGTTGTGTCCTCTTAATGCTCTTAATTTGTAAATTCACAGTTTGTGAACAATCACATTCAGATAGAAACTCAATGAATGTGTGTCTGAGACGACAATACCATGACTGAAGTCCTGAACTACAAACGCAGCTGTGAAACGTTAATCAAAGCAGCGTATCACTTTGAATCCATACCATTCTCCTGAAAGCTTCACCTATAAAAACCTTGCGTGTGCACCTTCCCCGTTCCGCTCGCTGCTCCGTTTACTTTAGCTGCTGTTGGTTTTCCTCGAGCACTGTTCACGCCGCGTTCAGACTGCGAGCGACCGCGTTCCCTTTAAACACCTTCCAATAAAGCTGACATGCGTTTGATCACCTTCACGTAAGAAATGTAATCGCTGCACGAGTTATAGAAGCTGACAACTTGTCTGAATATTAAGAGAGGCGGTTGTTAACGTCGGCTGAGGTTTCTAGCGGCTGGCAGCGTGAACGCATCGTAACAATGACATCACTTATATTTGCTGTTAAGATGTTCAGACCGAGTGCAAAGTGAAGTCATTAACACCGGTGATCTGTGTGAGACGCCTCCATTGTTTAGATGAAAGTACTTTCAAAGGCATTGTGGGTAAAGAGGCTGACGAAGAGGAGACTGACCTGAGATGTGAGAAGATGAAGCTGGAGAACTTTGTGCACTAATTGCACAGGAGTTGCCTTGGCGACAAACGAGAAGCGGCGGCGGTTTCTTCTCCAGAAGTCTTCACTTTTACGACCGGATACGACTTTAGCGTTCGCTATAGCAACGCACGCACTGATTATTCAGCTCGGACTGAAGTTAATCCCAAAATGTACCGAAGTTATTAACGGGTTCTTACTTTTTTTCTTCTTGTCTCTGGACATTTCAAGTCAAACGACTCTTTTGGACATTTTTCCCCCAAGTTAAAGGATAAAAAACAACAACAAGAAATCCCAGGAAAAGACCAAAGACAATTATGAATTGATCCCATACGAGTCTATCAGAGCACCAGGTAACATTCTCCTTTACTACCATGAACATATTTCATGGTAACAGATTTAATCTGGCTCAAGTCAATTTTAATTTCACAGCCCAATA
Source organism: Pholis gunnellus (assembly GCF_910591455.1). Classification (NCBI taxonomy): domain Eukaryota; kingdom Metazoa; phylum Chordata; class Actinopteri; order Perciformes; family Pholidae; genus Pholis; species Pholis gunnellus. The sequence continues at coordinate 2,363,595 of NC_136531.1, forward strand.
ATACAAATTTGCCTCAAGGGGCTTTACAATCTGCACATTATACCACAACCCTCTATCGAGAGAGAGAGATCCCTCACTGCCTCACCAAAACTCTATTTATTTGTTGCTGAAGATAGAAAGCAGTATTTACATGATGGAGTAAAGGTTGTTAGAAACTGAATTGCCCGGCTTGTTTTTAAAAACTCCCTTTTTTTTCTGAAATGTGAATTTCAGAAAAATTTCAGAAATTTCAGAAATTTTTACAGTAAGAAAATAAATTTAAATAACTAACTAAATTTCTAATAATAATTAAAAAAGTTCATAGCACCAAGCACATTTGTGTCCCTCGCGTATTTCCGTTGACTATTTGCATTCAGTCTGAACACACTATCACAGCGGCCGTTACCTTTAAGATACACAGAACGCATTGAAGCACCGCGACCGACTCCGAACATCAACGACAAGAGTTCTGATGCCGTCTGCATCGCAGGTCGTGTTCAGATTCATGCAGTCACCAACGCAGACATGCAGAGGAGGATGCACACACAAGCTTCTTTCTCTCTCACTCACTCACTCACTCACTCACTCTTCTGGGGTTTTTTTCAGCATGTGTTTTCACATTCAGCCCCTCCAGTTGCATATATCATACATATTTAATTCATATGTATTTATTTATATAACGCCTCAGCGTGATATCAAATCATTCCACCGACCGACCGACCCTGCCCCAGCATGCCTCCCTCCTTCCCTCCCACGTTCAGTCTGACTTCCCCGGGCCGTGCAGAGGAAAGGGAGTTAAATACCTGAGCCTCCGGGAACGTTAACACGGTCAGAAGGACAGATGAGTATGTGTGTGTTTGTGTTTGAGTGTGTGTGGGTAAAAAAAGAGAGAGAGAGAGAGAGAGTAAGGGGGGAGGAGGGGGGGTGACGAGAGGCGATGAGCCATGTCGGTGTTCTTCCCCCGTGGCGAACAGATAGCCTGGGCACTTAAAGGGTTAAAGGTGTCTGGGGCGCCCTCACCCCCACGGACTGACCGCCAGGGAGCTCCAGCCCGGAGGACGGGGGACGGGGGGGAGGAGGACAGGGAGGGGGGGGGGGGTCAGGTTTGGGTCTGGAGGCAGGATGATGGCTTTAATGGTTGTTGGGGGGGAGGTGGGGTTGAAAGGTGTGTGTGTGTGTGTGTGGTGGAGTTTGGAAGGGCAGAAAGGACTGTAGGGGGGGTTATCTTCAGACAAGGGTGGAGGCGGGGGGGGGGGGGGGTGTTGGGTGAGGATAACGGCAAGCTAGGGAGCAATGGGTGACACTCGTTCCCAACATACAGCTCGGTTGATTCAAAGCAAGAGAGCGCAACGACTCGTCGTGACGTAAACTGTCTGGTGTGGCGAGATTTCGTTAAATTTAACTAAATCTTAATACAAATATTTAAAGAAAGCAAACAAATAAATCTGCTTTTCTCTTCTATTATCTATTTACAAGTCATTATGGTGCTACCAGCCCGGACCAACAGACTTTATTCTTTTACTAACGTTAATGCCGGCTCATTAGTAAATCAGCCCGCGGTCAAATAGTCAATAAAATGATGCCCATTTTCCTAAACACCTTTCCTCGACCTTTCCGTAGCCTTTGGATGATTTGATCAGCTTCATAGAGCGTCGTAGTGCCGCTAGCCGCTAGCATGGCTGCTGTTTTTTTATCCTTTGTTTTTATGGAGATATGGAAGACTTGGACTGACCCTGAGGTTCGCATTCTGCTTCACCAGCTTGGAGTTGGAGCAAGTTTACAAAAATCTAAACTCCCCTTTCTGTTCGCTTTAAGCACGAGGAGGTGGTTCGGAGAGTGTTTTTGAGTCCTACAAGCACTACACCATTCCATCGTTCTCTCGCTCTCTTTGCTGTATGTTCAGAATACGAAGGGGGGAAAAAATGTAATGATGGATCGTAGGAGAGGCTCTTATGGAAGGTATCTGGAAGGAGGTGAAGGCATCAGCAGGAACCAAAAGCTGTAAAGGGCCTGAGGCGGGAGCGTTGGTAAGCAAAGGTTTGGGGGATCAAAGTCAGGGCTTTAGATGCAAGAGAAGAGGACGGGGTGACTCACGGCCTGGTTAGTGGAAATATCAGAGCAGCATGGATTGGCAAATAGGCGACACAAGGGAACAGGAGCAAGGAAGATTGGGGGGAAAAGGGGAAATGTTGAGAAGGAGCAGGTGGTGCTTTTCATTGTATTAGGTCAGACAGTGAAGGGGGATGAGGCTGGTGTGATGAGATTGTTTCAGGCACGGTTTAGGGTTTGGGGGGGTGAAAAGTGGGTGAAGAAAGTGTCACTACACTCTAAAAACTAATTTCACTCTTGGTAATTTTGGGTTCCTCACTTGGAACTATCAGGAAAATACTTCAAAGGAGTACCTCAGGGTACAAGCTGAGGTCCCCCAAACATTGCACAATCAAGAAAAAGCAAAATGTTACGAGGAGCCCTTATTTTCCTTCTCTTTTTAGAGTGTAGGTTTGGAGATTTGGTGATGATCATTCAGAACTTCAGGAAAAGAATTGAAGGAGTTAAGGATTACGGACTGTAGTCCAGATGAAGGTGGCGATGAAACGGGAGAGAAAGACCTGCTGATTCGATGCCGGATGTGTTGATGACCGACGAGGAGATAGAAATGGAAAAAGGGTCGACACAGAGAGACAATGACAAGGCTACAGAAAACAGTTTAAAATAATAAACAAAGAGAAATATCAATGCAAGACGAGAGCAGGAATAGAAAGTGGAGGAAGAAGAAGGAGGGAGAAAGCAATAGAAGAGAAAAGGAGAGTTTAGAAGACATAAAGGAGAAACAGGGACAGCGTGAGAAGACAGAAAGAGGAGAAAGACAAAGACAAGGAGGTGATGATTTCTGAGGAAGATCAGCATTGCCTGGCTGGGCGACAAGGGTCTTTCTGTGGATGGTGGAATGTGTGTGTGTGTGTGTGTGTGGGTGGGTGGAGGTGATGGAGATGATGAAGAGGAGGGTAGGGGTGGGTGGGGGGGTGGGGGACACTTACGTGAAGGCGAAGGCCACCAGAGCACCACTAACCACTATAAAGTCCAGAATGTTCCACAAGTCGCGGAAGTAGGAGCCCTGGTGGAGAAACAAGCCCAGCACCACCATCTGGAAGACAAAGAGCACGCTCAGTACACCAAGCTGAGACACACACACACACACACACACACACACACACACACACACACACACACACACAGAGCAGGGGGGGTCATGTACAGTCGACTCTGAGCGGTCAAGTCTTGCTTATTGTCAAATGACATGTTTTTTTAGCCCGTTGATCCCCATTTTTCCACACCAAACAAAAGAGCTGTACACATCCAATTCAACAATTTGTGTTTTTGACTTTTGACTTGGTATTTATCATAAAACAGGACGCGTTACATCCGTTTGTTTTCCAGGCCCAGTGCCACAAGGGGACAGAAGGCCGATATCTACTCCAAAGTCGGCTAAATATCATGATTTATTAGGAGAGACCGAGCAGTTCTTAGTAAAAATCAGACAGAAATGCCACCGCGCTGATTCGACTGTGAGATTGACGGTCTAACGAGGCTCTTTGGATCGAACCGTCAAAAAGTCGACTATTGGGGGGGGGGGGGGGGGGGGTCATCACGAATACATAAAACAACAACGCACTCGCAGACAACAAGAACATCAATATGAAAATACACAGAAAAAAGGCAATCTTACAATTATGCAAAAACAAGGGCGTTATAAACAAAGTCAATACATAAACACACACACACACACACACACACACACACAGCGATACTTTGTTACCTTGATCAACATTTCAAACGTGAAGACGCCTGTGAAAACGTAGTCAAAATAACGCAGCACCTGCAGAGCAACACAACAGCGTGAGATATAATTACACTGGAGAGAGACGAGCAGAAAGATGAGTCAGTGAGGAGGAAACACAGCAGGAGAGATCAACAGAGACACAGTCAGACAGCAAACAGCCCAAACGTAATCCTGGTTTCATTTCCATTTTCAAACAAACCAATTTCACAATCTCCTCGCCAAATCCAGTTTCCTTTATTACGTGTGTTTCTGATCAATAAAAAAACAATAATTTATTCACTTTTTACGTCTTTGAATCTTTTGTTTTTTATTTTGCTCAAAGTTTAGTGCTAAAAAAAAAGAGTATACATTTATGTGATACGTATCCTGTGACGTTTCAGCACTTATTTTATTGTGAAAATCAAACCCTCAATGCTTTCTGCCCTCCTCACCACACTGATGGAGCTTCCTCCTCTTCGTCTCCAAACACCTTCACCTGGTTTGAGTGTTTGCTGCTGTTTTCCACGTGTTCAACGTAAGTAGCAATTTATTTTCTATTACTGGGATTATGACGTATTTCAGATGATTAACGGATCATCTTTGATCTAATTTGTTTTGTAATATTATGATGAAGTACACGTTAAGCTAATAATTATGTTTTACAGACCATATTGAAGTTACTTTAATGTACACATATTTTGGCGTGATTTAACAGCTGACTTTGTGAATTGAGCGAGATGTTGTGATCTCTTTCTTTCTTTGTGTAGAAACACGGCAATCATCAGGAAATCAAATTCAAATAACTTCCCGGCTGAATAAGCGGTGATTGTGACCTTGTTTCCTGGTGATTTGTGGCTCCAGTTAGAACAGTAAACCCGTTAAACGCTGAACATTTTTAAACATGCAGTTGTTCTGTATTATCATTGTCACCATATTAACCCCTTCACTACCACGATCCTAACCTACACGAGCACTGAACTCATTTTACTTTGACACCGAGACGTAATCCTGAACCCTCTCTGTGAGGGTTTTCACTCATCTTTGTATCCCTCGGGAGACGTTTTTATTTTTTTGAAGGTGTACAGAAGAACACACGGAGCGATTGTCTCACGTTGTTTTGCGGCGAGTCCGGCGAGACGGGGTCCTCTGCGGCGAGGGCGATGCTGCTCATGGCGATGACGGACAGGATGCTGAACTCAAAATACTTCAGAGTCAGGATGTAGTGACAGCACCTCCGAAACCTGGTGCAGACGCACAGACGAGCAGAGGAAACAAACCGTTTAAAACATGTTCGACATAGGACATAGGACAGTGTCGTTACAAGCGTTTGACCGCGCGCGTGAACACTCACGGGTTGGTGGTGGACATTATGAAGCAGGAGCTGAAGGGAGGCATGGGTTTGGGGCCGTCTTCGTCTCCTCCCTCGTCCTCCTCCTCCTTCTTCTCCTCGCTCTTCTTCTGGTCCGTGTTGGCGTTCTTGTTCACTGAGCAAAAAAAGCAACGAGAGAAAAGACAGGAGAAGAGGATCGGACGGGACAGAGAGGCAGAAAGAGGTCAGCGTCACCGGAGCGAGACGGTAAACACACTGAAACACGTCCAGCTGGCGTTTGTTTTCCAGGATAGGACTCTGTGTTCGCCAAATACAGATTCATAATATGGATTTGAGCTGTTATTGATAACCACTAATGACCTTCTTCTTGTAGCCGATACAGATATGATTTGAAGAGATTTTGATGATTTTAATATTCAACATTTTTCTTTGCCTTTCACTCGATCCGGTCTGTTTGTTACTGTGCGTTTCCCTCAAGGAGAAGTTCTCGTTCTCAAATCTTGCGTCGCATCTACATTGTGGAAATCATCTGAACATTTAGCCATGAACACTAAGCTACACTTTTAAAAAAACGTGGGTGTCAATAGGATCCAGGTCGAAAGATCCCAAAGTTACTATTTAAGGTACTTATTAAGAATCAAATCATTATTTGCAAAGAAATCCCTACATTTTTACATCAACGCTAGCCATTTTCAACCGTCAAAAGCCACTTATCACAAAGCATCATGGGATTTTTTCTTTAAACCCCGACAGGTGCCTAAACTTCAGGAGATTGCTGACAGATTTCTGTCGGCAAACTTCTCCCATGTGCTGTTTTTGAAGGGGCATTTGTTGCTCATGACCCACACCTTTCAATCCTCAATATAACTCCGGCTGAACTGTCTGTCTAGTGCTGGGCAGGAATGAGTGTACAGCGCCTTAAGCATCGGTGATACTGTCCACAGGGACAGTCGCATGGACGTTAGCTTAGACTTGGAATTGTGAAGAAGAATCGTTTGGATCTTTTTCTACTCTTCGTGGCAAACAAACTTTCTCAAAGCTCCTCAAAGCTCTCAAGTTTTTACACCCATCTGCGTCGTCCAGTTAGAAAAAGTTAAACGTGCACGGACATGCCTACTTGTACCCTTGACTGCACATGACTGATCCCCCCTCAGATGCTCACCTTGCAGGATGGCGTTGGTGGAGGGGTAGGGGTAGACGGGCGGCATGTCTATCTTCGTGTACTCGGGCTTGGCCATGCTGGTCAGGATCAGGCTGTCCATGCTGTGGAGCAGGGTGTGGGTGTCGGCGTCGCGGCAGTTCAGCAGGTTGTTGACGTGGTCCGGGTGGTCGGGGTGATCCGGCGGGAGGCCGTACGGGTGCTCGTGGGCGCTGGCCAGCTTGCTGTTGTTGCGGAAGTTGTCCAGGTCCTCGTTGTGCTGCTGTATGGGTCGCGCGGTGGAGATGCTGGGCCCGGTGCTGTGGTGCTCCCTGATGTAGGAAGCAAGCAATCAGGGGTTATGGACGAAGTGATCAAAAACAGCAGATATAGATACCGTCATACCGTCATATTCGTCAGTCACTCGGGTAGTGAAGTGAGTCGTTAAGTCAAGTTAACGTCTCTTTTCCTAAACCTAACTAATTGGTTTTCTTGCCTTAACCTAACTTCCTGTAAAGAAGGAAGTTTACTCTGAAGAAAAGACGTATGCGACGGTAACGACGAAGAAACGATGCTAGCGGGTTACGTAGAGCGTCATAGTTTGAAGCCTAGAGGTCAAAAGATCATAGGCAGCAGCTACCAGGCAGCCGATCACGCAAGAGCCAAAGGTTACTGGCCAGTGTGTTGAGTCGCTTCCTAAACTCTCAAAGACGAACTGTAAAAAGCTTGTCCGGTTGCTGTTTGAGACACTCACAGAGGAAACGAACCCGTCCTTTTGTACTCACCTTCTGGTGCGATGCCCTCTGCTCTTCTCCTGGTTCCCGTGGCGATGCCGTCTCGCCTTCCGTCCCTCCCCTTCCTCGCCTTTCTCCCCCTCCGCCGTCCCTCTGGATCTGTGTCTCCTGCCTTCCTCCCCCTCCCTGCGGTGCTGCCGGGACCTCCGGTGCTCGTTGTTCCCCTCCACCCCGACGCCGCTACGGTTGGGGGACACGCTGCGAGCCTCCCGGCCCTCCCGGCCCTCCCGGTTCCTGTGCCGGTGGCCCCGGTGGCTCCTGTGGATGTGCCTCTCCTCCCCTTGCTGGCCCTCCACGTTGCCCAGGGACGTGCAGCTGAAGCCCCGCTCCATGCGGGTCTCCGCCGCCGGCCGGCCCGTCTCTCCGCCGTCCGGGCCGTTGGCTTTCCGATGATGGTGGCGGTAGTGGTGGGTGGCTCGGCACTGGTGGTCGACGTCCTGGCGCCGGTACTCCTGGTCCAGAGGCAGCTCGCCGGGTTGGGTCTTGTTGGTGTTGTTGTTGCGGTTGTCCTGCGGGTTGACCACCAGCGGCCGGTCCAGGTGGGTCTTCATATCGCCACGTGCTTTCCGTGGATAGGACACCTGGGTCGGGGGTAAAAGGGAAGCGTATGGGATGAGTGGATGCTGTTAAAACTTGAGATACATTTTCCTAATTACCCCACGTGTCATCTAACCATTCACGATAGTTCTGGTTTCATTTTCAGATATTAGCCTCTTTAGCTTCTGCTCCCACTCAAATATGATCAAATCAAAAAGGAAATAAAATGTGTGGCGCTTTAAGTGTTTCATTTGAATAAATCAATAGAAAACTATTTCGCTTTTACTTTGCTTAATGTCTTCACATTTCCACATGTGTTCTGTGGATTATCCACAGTAACCAGCACTTTTTCCAATACTAACTTTTTAACTTGATTAATTTGCATTGACCTCCACTTTATTGGGACGGCAGCAGACGGTTCATCTCACAACCCGAGTACATGCGAATGAATTTATCCGCATGGCAATTAAAATATATCTGTTGTGTATTTGGGTGAACTGACCCTTAAAATCCAGCTTCGATCAATGGAAAAACGTAACGCCATCTCTGCATGTAAATACATTGCTATGAGCAAAGTAGCTAGATTTAGGTGTTTCTTGTTAGCAATTGTTGCCATACTTCACTTTCTCTTGTCTAGGAGCTCCAGTCATCTACTCGCTGTGTAACATGTACTTACAATTCACACTGAAGGCTAATAAAAAAGTATTTTTTGCTAATTTTGGACAAAAGAAAACATCCAAATTAAACAACAATAAAGTAATTGACTTTCATGCATTTTAATATCTGTATAGACCTTCATTCAGGCAGTTTAAACCTCAGTTTACCCGGAATAACCCCCCCTTAAAACATGTTCTAAGTGCATTGCACTTCAGCCTCGCTCCAGTTTTGAGTCCGCTGCCTTCTTTGGGTACAGCTCTGGATTTCTCTGCATGCCCCACTTTAATAATACATTGCTCCCAAGCACGCAGCTTCAAGCCGTCCCATATAGCAGCGGCTAGCGCAATAACAACACTCTTTTTTTTGCAGGCTTAAAGGGACATTACACCCTGGATTCAAAACCTCTGTGAAGTGCAGCGTGACCCATAATGCAACAGCGGTTATAAAGCAGGTCAGGCGCTACACATTACATACAGATGTGCAGAAGTATAAAGTCATTTAGGTGCAAAACTCAACACCAGGCTGACAAGCAGTGCTCCACTGCCTTTAAACTTTCAAGTCTGTTTCATCTGTGTACAACTAATGGATGTGGTTGGTGATGTCACAGTGCACTGACACACCCTGGAGTACACGGCTACATCACTGCAGCAATGTGACAAGTAGGACGTCAGCCAAAACAAGATTTTCAGCTGATGTTAAAACGCTCTTAGAAGCATTGGTAGCAAGGTGAGCAGCTTTACAAATACAAAGAGTACATTAATCGAAAAGCAGAAAAATACCAAACACTGACTAGTAACTAGAGGCTACTTAACAACCACACCTCCATAGCCGTGCTGCCATTCAATCTGCAGGCAAACGTAAAGCAAACTTCTGAAATCTCTCAAAATAGAATTAGGCTCATCTCTATCAACCGGTATGAAAGGAATAAACTCGGCCGAGAAGTTTCGTCAGAAGTTGGGAGTTTAGGCGACGTTAACACACAACCCGACAGATAGAAGAAGAAGTTGTGAACCGGAAACAAAATGAGTTGGAGAAATATCTGCGAGAGGAACATGTTCCTCAGCTAGTTGTTACAATCAGACATCGGAAGCTGGAAAAGCTGATCGGTGTGAGTTAAACGTTTGCATTTCCATATCCCATAAAAAACACACCTTCAGTTAGAGTTACAGCTTTTGTGCAATTGAGGAAGTTTTTACCAAATGTTACCTTTTACATACAGCTTTTCTCATGAAATACTTTAAAATGTGCAAAAACAATATGTGAATGGAAACAAGACAAACGTCATCGTCGACACCATTAGTGGGGATGAACCCAGACTAAGATCATCTCACTGCAGTGTAACAGAGATGAACTTCACTAGTCTTGGTGAGCCATTCACAGACACTTTCAGGAGCATCTCGTCCCTAAAACGTTGGAA
>NC_136531.1:2378266-2419000 GCF_910591455.1 Pholis gunnellus
TTCAGTCTTCAGGTATCCAGTGAACTGAAGGTCCTTCAGCCGTCTCTGAGTTCAGACACTTTGAACTCCTCGTGGATCTTTTCTTTGTGAATGTTCGATGAATAAATGCCGACAGAAGCATCCGGAGTGTCTAACTCGCTGCCTGCTGACTGGATACCGTTTCACGTGGCCTCACTTTACACGCGTGTCGTATGTCGCCGTGTAAGAAGAAGTAAAACTCTGCAGCACGTGTCAGCGGGACAGACGAATGCTCCGTTATTGCACAAACTATTGGTGACAAACGCGGCGCTGAATCGGCTCATTGTTCATTTGTCGCAGAGCTGCATGAGAAAAAATCTGTTGATTAAATGGAGTGTTGGGTTTGTTTTTTCACCCACTTACGGTGTGTGTGTGTGTGTGTGTGTGTGTGTGTGTGTGTGTGTGTGTGTGCACTCACCACACAGTCGAAGCAGTTGAATGAGGAGTGGAGGTAGGGCTGGATGCCCAGACCGTACATCTTGATACACATCTCAGACATGAACAAACCGAGGAAGATAAACTCTGCATAGACTGGAGGGGGGGAGGAGGAGAAAGAGAGAAGGAAAGGGGGGAGGAAGGAGCGAGAGAGAGAGAGAGAGAGAGAGAAAGAGAGAGAGAGAAATGAGGGGTGGGAAAATAGAAAAGGAAAGGGGGAGGGAGGATATAGAGAGAGGGAAGGAGGGTGGGAGGAGAATAGAAGAGGAAAAGGAGGGAGGATGGAGAAAAAGATAGGAAAAGGAGAAAGAGAGAGGGAAGGGTGGTGGGAGGAGAATGAAAGAGGGAAGGAGGGAGAGAGGATGGCGAAAGAGAGAGGGAAGGAGTGAGAGTGGGAGGAGAAAAAGAGAGGGAAAGGGGGAGGAAGGAGAAAGAGAGCGAGAGAGAGAGAGAGAAATGAGGGGCGGGAAAAGAGAGAAGGAAACAGGGAGGGAGGATATAGAGAGAGGGAAGGAGGGTGGGAGGAGAATAGAAGAGGAAAAGGAGGGAGGATGGAGAAAAAGATAGGAATAGGAGGGAGAAGGAAGGAGAAAGAGAGAGGGATTGAGCGAGAGCGGGAGGAGAAAAAGAGAGGGAAGGGGGGAGGAAGGAGAAAGAGAGGAGAGGATGGAGGGATGAATAAAAAAAGAGAAGAAAAGGAAGGAGGGGGGAAGAAGAGAAAAGGAAAAAAAAGGAAGGAAGGAGAAAGAGAGGACAGGAGGTAGGGAGGATAAAGAGGGAGTGGGTTAAATGGGGGACAGAGGAAGGTGAAAATGAAAGGGTGAGGTCACGGAGAGATTAAGAGTGATTGAAATAAAAAAAGAGGGAGGGAGGTGGAGGAAAATACAAAGCGCAAGAGAGAGAGGTGGAGAAGTCAGATAAAAAGAGAGAAAGTGGTGGAGGAGAGGAGGGGAGGGAAAACAAAAGAGGAGGAAGGGAAAGTGAGCGAGAGAAAGAGAGTTAGATGAGTGGAAGTCAATAGTGGTGCGAGCCCAGCGGTGTATGACAGTCTGGTGATGAATGGACTCCATCAGCAGCTTCATATGCTAATGACACTGGACACCAGCCAGTGTGTGTGTGTGTGTGTGTGTGTGTGTGTGTGTGTGTGTGTGTGTCTGGTCATGTCAGCAGCAGCATCAAGTCTGCATCTAGAACTAACATAAAGAATGAAATAAGCAGGATGTAAAAAATACACTCACAGTTGTATCATCGATGCGGACGAGTAGCAACAACTTAAAGTCTTTCTGCTCATATTTAGTTTTGACAGTTATTCAAAAAAAACAATTTGCTGCAACGAAGCTCCCGCTGGATATCTGGGACAACAGCAGAATACTTATGTGTCACACTTGTATTTCTTCATCATATTGTAAAGCTGTAGAATAATATTTGATTTGGCCGTCTTGTATATAAGTATAACTGAGCAAGCGGTGACTAAACAAACGGGGAAGATGAAGAAATGAGGTGATGATGGACGAGATCGTACAAAAACGCAACACTTCTGCTATTTAAAGGAGTCCAAATTGTAAATGTGTGGTGTGCATGTGTGGGAGGAAACAGAGGATTTGAAGTGTAATAGGACGAGGCGTGCGTGTGTGTGTGTGTGTGTGTGTGTGTGTGTGTGTGTGTGTGTGTGCGTGTGTGTGTGTGTGTGTGTGTGTGTGTGTGTGTGCTGTGGCCGCCAATGTGTCCTAACAGCTAACAAGTGTCCCGACGATCGTGGCGAAAAACGGAGCCTTTGGGACAAAAATGTGAAGCATCAGAATGGGAACGTGTGTAGTTTTAGACTAACTACATCTCTGCGAGTTACGCTGAAACATTTTGACAGAAAGCAGCTGGTGTCATCGTGGAATGTGGATACACCAGAAAAGCTATATTATGTTTGCAAGTGCCCTCAGCTAACTACAGTAGCTTCCTAACACACAGCTAATATTAGCTCGCTAACAGCTAACTTGTCATCATCATCAGTTTATAGCTATCGACTGCAGCCCTGGCAGACACAGGGAGCTACGATAAAATGACGAGTTAGCGCTTTAGCCCCGGGTTGCATATTGTGTTCGCCAGCTGTTTTCCCCTTTCGGTGGGTGTGGTTTTCACAGTGTGACAAGCGTTAAATAGAAACAGGGCATCTTGACAAATATTTAGCTCAAAATGCTCGCTTGCTCTCGACTAGTTAGGACCTTGCAATGGAAAACAACGCAACGCACGGCAGGAGTCTGTGAGAGACCAGAATAAAGTTCCAAAGATGTTCTTTGGACACCAAATGTAAGGGCTTGGTGGCCCGTGGGGCGAGTGCAATGTTCTTTATTAATACAATTGTTATCGCATTTGTTCTATTTTAAATGTTCTAATTTTATAGATGTATTTATTTAAACAAATATGTATTTATTATCTATTATCTATGTATTATTATCTATCTATGTATACAGTATATATATATATATAAATAGTATAAATTACGTAAAATACAAAATTTAAAAATTTTAAAATTTTCTTGATTTTATATGATTTATATGTACAGTGCATTATATCTATCACATTCTTGGTTGGACAATCAGATATTCTTGTGAAGATCTGGATGCGGTGGTAAAGGTGGTTGGGGGGGTTGGGGGGGTTGGGGGGGGGGGTTGGGGGTAGCGATTGGTTGGGTAACTCTCACAACTGCAGTAATTTGAATATTGCCGCTGCCCTACGCTTGGATAAGCTTTCATTTCCAATATATGCGGCTAACAAATGTACGGTGGCTTTAATGGAAAACCAATAAGAACTAAACAAATATATATATATACTAGTGTCTGTCCCTGACATGTAGCGTGTTTGATGTGTGCGTTTACTCACAGAGGAAGTCGGAGAGAATATCAGGCTGGTTGTAGTGCACCGCAGCGACACACATGGTGTTGAGGCCCACCAGGCAGAGCACCGTCCAATAGAAAGCCTGAGTCTTCACTATCTTGCGGATGAAGAATCGCAGTCGTCGCTCCTTCTTGTTGTAGTTGGAGCCGTCTTTCCCGCTCTTTACGCTGGAGCGGCCAAAACCTGAGGGGGGGGGGGGGGGGGGGGGGGCGTGGAGGTTTATAGTTAAGTTTGACTGATATAGTTTCTCTTTTTGGACCCACTGTAGAGGATGTAAGGCTCATCATTAACATTTGGTGACAGCCCGCTGCTGATGTTTAAACCAAAGAGCTGAAGTTTGGCTGGAAAAGAGCAGAAACTTTGAAAGAGGTTTGTTGTCCTCACACGTCTTCATCCCTCTATGTTTTGCTCACCTACTGCATCGCCCATGTTGTCCTCTCCCTCCTCAGGGTTCAGCAGCTCCGTCTTGTTGTTTTTGGTTTTGATGGTTGGCCTTCGCCTCGAGCCTAGCGATGAGGAAAAAAAATAATATTGTGTCTTCTGTTTATCTAAATATCTCTGAAATGTTTCTGTCTTACCCATCCAACTGTCTTGTGCTAAACCCCACATTCACACCTTCAACTGAGCAGTATAAGCTGTAGAGACCTGTCAATCACAGTAAGCCCCGCCCCTAAAGCATCCCCTGCTTTATGGTCTGTTTGACTCTAAATGGACCATCATTTACTAAATGAACATCATGCTGTATTGAAGAAGACTTGAAACTAGAGATTGAGACCATAAACTCATGTTTACAATGTTTACTGAGGTAATAAATCAAGAGAGAAGTAGAGTCATTTTCTCATAGACTTCTATACAACCAGAGGAGTTGCCCCCTGGTGGACACTAGAGAGAATGCAGCTTTAAGACACTTTCACGTTGGCTTCACTCTTGCCGAACTCATTCAGCGTGGAAAGGTGTTTCCATGATCCATTTAGTGCATCAACAGTTTATTGACAGATTTTGCCGATCCATCCAGCTTTTCTAATGCAACACTTTAAAATATGTGAATGGAAACTATTAGTACTGTGAACGCCCGCTTCTCTCTAAGTCTCTAGTCTCTATGAAGCTCTGTCTCCAATACCGACTTTTGCCGACTGCACTAATTCATTAGCCTCACTCTTTTTCCTTACAGCTATCACACACACACACACACGCACACACACACACAATTAAAAATAAGTGAGAGAAGGTTCAGTTACCATCAAAGTTCCCTGTGCCGTCCTCCTCGGCCAGAATCACCTCTTCTGGACAAGAAAATATCATGTTAGTCACTGTTGGTTTTTCCGCATAGAGTATGTGTATACATGGGAACCAGCAGCGTATGTGTGTGTGTGTGTGTGTGTGTTCATCAGTGTGCACTGACCTGCTTTGCAGATCCACTCCAGGTACCCGTTGAGCTCTCTCTCAATCTGCTGCTGTCGCCTCAGCTTGAGGAACTCGCTCCTGTTCTCCACTCGCTCTCTCTCTTTGGCAAATTCACTGCGGGCGCATTGTTTTTCTATGTCATTTTGGTCTCATTTCGATCAAACAAAGCAGAAAATATGAATCGTACAAAGGCAAACGGAGGGAAAACGGTATTATATATTAAACTGTGTGACAGTGAGTGCTTGTGAGGAAGCATATACCCTGAGAGCACACCCAGCACCAGGTTGAGCATGAAGAAGGAGCCGATGATGATGAGGGGGATGTAGTACATCCAGTTCCAGGCGCTGCCCTCCACGTCATTACTCTGCGGGAGAAAACACAGAGACAGACGCGGTATTACTCATCTAATTTATTAAAAATGTATATGTTCATCAAGATTGATGATGACCTGAAAGCTCAGAAATGTTTCACTTTCTCGTACACAGACTTTCATGTTTGAATATTTCATCTGCAGTAGAGAGAGACTAAACTTCTCAGTGTAATACAGTTTGGGTTTCATTGTTTTAGCTTACATTATAAAAGTTTTAAACTAAAAAGTTAAAGTTGCCCTGGGAAATGTTGCTGTAAACAGACCAAACTCGTATGTTTACACACAAATTTTTGCCAGATTGTGCAAAGTTAGACTGGGACAAATAGCGTTACGTTGGTGGATGAAATGTGGTCTGCTTTTGGAAGTTAACAGTGTAATAATATAATATAACAATGTAATATTTGTTGTTTGTTGTTACTAAATGAACATCATGCTGTATTGAAGAAGACTTGAAACTAGAGATTGAGACCATAAACTCATGTTTACAATGTTTACTGAGGTAATAAATCAAGAGAGAAGTAGAGTCATTTTCTCATAGACTTCTATGCAACCAGAGGAGTCGCCCCCTGGTGGACATTAGAGAGAATGCAGGTTTTAAGACTCTTCAGAATTGGCTTCACTCGGCACAACAGGAGTTTGCCGCCTGGGTTTCATACAGGTTTCGGGCAAGGTTATGAATTAGGCGGGTAAATATTGAAAACAAATATGTTATGTTACAGTCTTAAGCTGTTGCAGTTTTAGCTAGGTTGTGTCTAAAATCCCTGACTGAATTATTTGCGATTTTGTTTGAATTTTTTACGAGATCACAATCAAACTACTTGGCTAATAAAAATTAAGCTAACTAACCGAAGACACCAGGATGGACTGAACGATGTTGGCGACTTTATCTTTAATGCACAAGAGCCAAGGAGAGACCGGGTATGTGTATTACTCTGGCTAGAGGAGTGACACATGTTCATATCCTAAAACCTGACCCGGCCTCAGAGACTTATTTGCGTGCAAACAAGACAACATACGGACACAATGCCGTGTGCGGTGTGACAATACAGCGTCTCCTGCTTTCACGAACATCGATCGCACCGGGGTGTCTGGTGAGCAACGTCAACAGCGACAAAATTGACTGACACGATGCCACTTCCTTTTTTTTCCCCCCACAAATAAGCTGACAATGAGAGAATCCAGGTTACCGGAGCATATTGTGTTTCTGTTAGCCGTGTAACGCCTAAATGGAACTATCAGCTGATTATTATCTGCTGCTGGAGCGCTTGTGTGCGTGTGTTTTATCCTGCATGGTACAGCTAGTGCAAGCAGCGCCGTTCTCTATTAAACTTTCATTGGTTTCCTCCTGACTGCCCGTGTGAGTGTGGAAGTCGGCCTCCATCCATCAGAAAAAAGATGTTAAATATAGAGCGAGACGGCCCAGAATAGAGAGTGGAAGAGAAGGAGACGGAGAGGGAGGGAGAGAGCGACTCCGACGGCAGGAAAAAAGGACAGATGAGAAGACGGATAAAAGGGAGTCGGGAGAATGAGAAAGAGAGTGGGATGGAAAATGGCTTTTAGACAAATAAATGGTGTTTTGAATCAAATCTCAAACTACTTTATGCCTCATTTGGCTGAATGAAATTCAAGCCAATCACCAACCCCTCCACACCCACCCGCCCCCCCCGCGACTCCTTCAGGGTGCTAAAAAGGATACAGTACAAACCCAACGCACATCACAGAGATCACAAAGAACAATCGCAACGGTGACTTCATACACGGCCTTCTTATTTGTTACAATCATAGACTGCAGAGACAAATGTGTCCACGCTCATTTCCTGTTGCAGTGTGTGTGAATGACACAAGCTGACAGGAAGTAAACATAGACCCAAGCTGTTGGTCAACACAAGAAGCGGATATAGTCCCAGTGACGTCACCCGTTGGTTCGCAAGCAAACGGTTACGAAGACCTGAGTTTGGTCGTTCAGTCGTTAGTTGCTATCGTGGTTTTTTGGGCCGTCGCCATCTTGGTTTAAAAGTGACACGAGAGGGTGGAGCTAAGTACAAATAAGACATTTTTTTAGCCGATTAAAATGTCCCAATTCAATTTCATGAAGTGTGAAAGAGGTAAAGACGAAAACATGGACAACTCCCAGACCGGACAACGCAATGGTAACGACTTGATCAACCACAGCTGCCCCGCCCCTAAAGCATCCCCTGCTTTATGGTCTGTTTGACTCTGAATGGACCATCATTTACTAAATGAACATCATGCTGTACTGAAGAAGACTTGAAACTAGAGATTGAGACCATAAACTCATGTTTACAATGTTTACTGAGGTAATAAATCAAGAGAGAAGTAGAGTCATTTTCTCATAGACTTCTATACAACCAGAGGAGTCGCCCCCTGGTGGACACTAGAGAGAATGCAGCTTTAAGCCACTACTACATGGGCTTCACTTTTCAAAACAGAGGTTTCCTCCTGGTTTGAATAAGGCCACGTTGGCACAGCGGGGACCCGATGCAGAGGACTGTGCTTCTCAGTCTGATAATAGCTATAATTAAATTTTTCATCAGGCTAAATGGTTAGCATAGTGCTTCTTCGTAAAACACTTATCTTGTTTTAAAGAGATGAAAATCTGTGTGTCGGGGTCAGTACAGTTACATCTGTTAAGCATGACTTTCATTTAAATTAACGGACAATGCTAAGCACAAGCTTGCTCATTATTTTGTTGCTCACATATGGACGGTGTTTTTCGAGAATTAGAAATTAAGCCTGATTGTAACTAATATTCTGGTACTTCTCAAGGTTTATGTTAGTCAAGTAGTTTTTGTATACAGCCCAAATAAAATATTAAATAACTAAAGATTTCTAAAGGATGTCTGCTTTAGCTGGCCTTCTGCTTTCTATTGTAAAAAGGTGACTTTATTGTTTGTGTCAATTACAGACCTCGTGGATCGGAGTGGGGCCTGAAACTCCTTGCTGTTAATCCTGTAAGTCAAACTTCCATGTTACTTAAAAGCTAACTCACGTAGTAGAGCATGTCCGTCCATCCCTCCATGGTGATGCACTGGAAGACGGTGAGCACGGCGAACAGGATGTTGTCGAACTGGGTGATGCCGTAGTTGGGTCCAATCCAGTGATCTTCGCACAATGTGCCGTTAGGACACAGCCGCGACGGCAAAACTGTGCCGCACGGCAATGAGTCCACTACCTCTCCTGATGAAGGAGAGAAAGATCCGGCATTGTAATGAATTCAGTTTGGATCAGAATTCTAACAAACACATGTTACGGATCCAAAAGGAGCTGGTGGTGTGGACGAACTCACAAACTTTTCCCCGTTAAACACACGTGTAATTTATAACATGAATATCTAAAAGGGTATTTTGCATGGTAGCCGTTACAAAGCCGCAACTTTGACTCACAGTAGTAAGAAAAGGGAAGGTGTTGCTAAAAAACATTAATGATGACTGTGTTTCCCACTGTCGGTGTGACCAGGACCCTTAAAAACATAAGACTCTATATAAGAAGTGAACTTAGTCATCGTGACGTCACCCATTGGTTTGTAGGTTATGAAGAATCAAGTTTGGGCGATTTTGCTGTCGCCATCTTGGCTTTTTGCAGTCAGTGAACGATGTGACCATATTAAGACTGAGGAGGAGAGACGTAGAGACGCCATATACGTGGTAGAGACCTGTCAATCACTGTGTAGCCCCGCCCCTAAAGCATCCCCTGCTTTATGGTCTGTGTGACTCTAAATGGACCATCATTTACTAAATGAACATCATGCTGTATTGAAGAAGACTTGAAACTAGAGATTGAGACCATAAACTCATGTTTACAATGTTTACTGAGGTAATAAATCAAGAGAGAAGTAGAGTCATTTTCTCATAGACTTCTATACAACCAGAGGAGTCGCCCCCTGGTGGACACTAGAGAGAATGCAGGTTTTAAGACACTTCCACATTTGGCAGAACCGGAGGTTGCTGCCCGCTTAAAACTGAAGCAGCTAATTTGAATTTATACATCATTCTTTTGATTATTTACACCTCTGCTTTTCCTACTGTGACATGTCAAACATATCTTTCCCTGAAAAAGGCCAATGGCACGCCCGAATGGGACGGAGCCATCGTTAATGTTATCGGCCTCACCGGTGCGTTTCACACCACACAGCAAGTCAAAAGATCTGCAGTAAAAAAAGGAACGGCCGGCTTTTGGACTTTTTTTTTCTTACGCGTGACTTTGTCGAAGCAGGTCTTGTGGAACTTTCCCATGTAGAACTCCAGGCCGATGATGGCGAACATGAGGATGGCCACGAACAACAGCAGGCCAATCTGCAGCAGGGGGATCATAGCCTTCATAATGGACTTGAGCACCACCTGCAGGCCTGGAGGACACAATCAGAGGATCAACGTTGTATGTTATAGTGGACGGATTTGGGGTAATTTATTTTCCCGCCATTTCGTTCGAATATTTAAGCATTCAGAGTCTTCCTTATTGAACGAGGGGAGCACTGTCAACCGGTTTTAGTAAATACATGCATTGGTTTCTCAAATTTCCAAGTGAAAATGGGCGGCATGCACACAAAGAAACACTTACTGGGAATCCCAGACACCAGCTTCAGTGGTCGTAGCACTCTGACGGCTCGTAGTGTCCTCAGGTCAAGCTGAGACCCCACTGACGACAAAATACTGCAGAGAGAAAGCAAAGAAAGAGGGAACAACGTCACTTTAAAGGTGTATGTCTTTCAAAAAGAATCTAATCAGCTAAAACATGCCTCGTCACACTCTGTGACGCCCCATTTATTTCAGAACGGAGAGCCTAAACTACCGACACATGGCATGTTTCGACAAATGGAGATGGCCTTCAGTGAACTGGGACGAGTATTTTGCTGATGATATAACTTGCCAGACTTTCCACTTTTCTATAGTTTCCATGAGAAAAGTCAGTCCGAGTACGACGGTTATTACGAGACTCCGTCAAAAGCTCCAGAACAACGGAGGAAGTGGACCTCGAGTGGTCGATCGCTTTGTCAAATTATCAAATTGTGAAATTACCAAATCTTTTCAACAATGACCATATTTAAATTTGTGCCATACCAGAGAAATAAATCATGATTCTGCAGCTCGCTGGGCGTGCACCTTGTGGTCAGATCATCCAATATAAACGTAAACGTGTATTTATAGGTTAAAGTTGACAAGTACAACAGAGAGGATTGAGTCAGTGATGCAGTAACAGTATAATGGCTCTCTCGCCACTACGGCCTCGTTCCCCGTATCCTGCTCTGACCGCAGCGCTTTATGTGTCTTTAGTGCGTACGTGTGAAACTCTGGTGTAAAGTCAGCCAGAAAAACAGGCTGGAAGATTCCATGCTCTGTCTCGTACGGGGGCGGAAGGGTCTGTCCAACATGAGGAGGGGGGGGGGGGATGCACTGAGGAAGAGGAGAGAGAGTAACGAAGGGGGGGGGGAGCACGACGTGGACAGACATGTTTTTATTTCAGACTACTGGAAAGAAAACATCCAAAATACACATTCAGGTTTTTATTTTACTTTCTCCTAAAAGCCCTCCAAAAGGTACCATTAGATAATGCCTCATTTGCATATTTAAACATAGAATTTCAGAAAACTTGTCACACAAAAAATAATTGTCTTGATGTCAGTCATCAACTGGGGAATTTCATTGGGATGTATATATTATATCACGTATCAATAGAAGATAAAACAACCGCTGATAGTAAAACATTACTGTGAGCAGCTCCTTTAATAACGACACCAAGTCAGTTTATAAAGGTGACGCCAGTAAACCGTGGACGGCTAATTCATCTATGCTAATCAGACACCAACGGGGTTTTGATGGGTCATCTCCTGCAGTGCTGAGAAGAGATTTCCTAGTGAACTGTATTTATACACGCAAACCCTCCAATAGAAGGCCAGCGGCCTGTTTTTACCAAATGTGTAACATGCAGACTGTAATAAGTTCCTCTCGCTCGTTATGACGAATCTAAATGAATGGAGGTCTGAGGCTTGCTGACAGTAAAACACGAGGCCAACGTGGCCGATCTTTGTTAGATTTGCACTATCTGCGTATATTTAGAGCTTTTGTGTCTTACAAGATCTTAAAAACAAGCGTACCTGATAATGACGTGGGCGAGCAGCCCTAAATATTACGACAGCTACAGGACGAGAGAAAAACCAAGACAAAGATTCAACCCCCCCCCCCCCCCCCCCCCCCTCCATCTGTCTGGTCGGTTGCTAATTCCAGTAAGACGTCATCTATTAACAGAAACGGTACCGGCAGCCAAGCCCCTCATTCCCTCAATGGCTTTTTAACTGCCGTGGCTAAAGGCCGTGCTGCAGACCCTAAAAAACGCCAGACCTCAGCAAAAACACAGAAGCAAACAGCCTCCGGTCCAGTAAAGGTCCAACAGGACACACGTATGGATCACACAGTCCGACGCCGAGCACATGAGAGCGTTCTTCAACGTTCTCGCGTGTGACTTTGTGATGTTTAATCTACATTTTTAGGGTTTACAGCTACACACGTACAGTATTTTCACTTCATAGTTTTTTTGTGTGCTTTTCGTATTTAATACATTTCTAATTTTGTGTATTTGTCGTACGTTTTAAGGATTTTTTCTTGCTACTATTTGCTCAAACTGCTACTTCCCCCACTGGGACCGTTAAAGCGTCGGATGCGTCTTCAGACTGAGTGAGTTGGATCTGTGCATGCCGATTAGGACGGATGCAGCAAAAGACCAAAAGGTTCTGTTTTGATCTCTTGAATTTAAATTTCTGTTCCTGCCTCTCTTGTCTCTCTCTCTGTCATTCATTTTCCTCTTTGTTTTGCGTTCGTCCCGTTTCACCGGTTTCCGCGTTTCTCACATCTCACTCGAGGAGGCGAAACGAGCGGATCCTCAGTATTCACCGTCCGCTCCTCTCAGACAAACTAAAAAACCTCCAGGATGCAGTCACCCGTGGCAACAACGGCTGAACCGGCCCACACAGTGCACCGAGGCGGCCGGTAGAGGGAGCGGCGGCTGTGCTGCCGGTTGTGATGGGGATGGAGGGGGGGGGGGGGGGGGGGGGGGGGGGGGGGGGCAGTGGAACAACATGAATGTGAAGGAGTAGAATGGAAGGAGGGGAAGAAAAACAACTGAGAGCAGCAGAGAAGGAAAAGACGACGAGAGAGAAGAGGCAGACATGTCTTAATAATGTTGCTATATGACTATTATCGTTCTATTTTGTAAATTTGATTTCATATTTCCATGGCCTATGTGAGACTAGTGAGGTCATGAGAGACAAAAAGTAAGCATTTATTTAAAAAAATATATAATCTTGAAATGCCCAATTCATTTTGCCACAGTATCAGTGATCTAAAGTAATTTAAAGATGTTTAATCCATGTCTATAAACCAGGTGGGAACCTCCAGTTCTCTCTACTGACGTGGTCATCGTGACGTCTCTCATTGGTTTGTGGACTGATGTTTTGAAGCCTCGAGTTCGGCGATTTCGCCGTCGCCATCTTGTTTTTTGCAACCAAGGAACAGAAGTGACCATATTTTGAATGCGGAGGAGTGATGTAGAGACGCCGTATACAGCTCTGTTAGCGGCAGCGACCTGTCAATCACTGTGTAGCCCCGCCCCTAAAGCATCCCCTGCTTTATGGTCTGTTTGACTCTAAATGGACCATCATTTACTAAATGAACATCATGCTGTATTGAAGAAGACTTGAAACTAGAGATTGAGACCATAAACTCATGTTTACAATGTTTACTGAGGTAATAAATCAAGAGAGAAGTAGAGTCATTTTCTCATAGACTTCTATACAACCAGAGGAGTCGCCCCCTGGTGGTCATTAGCGATAGTGCAGCTTTAAGACGCTTCCTCATTGGCTTCACTTTTCTGAACTGGAGGTTGCCGGCTGATTGTGAGGCAGTTAAGTATGTGGATTAAGCTCATGTCTCATACTCAAATACTATGAATCGTGAACGCGCATCATTCTCACTTTTACGTCATACTTAGCATGATGGTATGTTAGCATGCGATCTAAAACACAGCCTTTGAATTAGTATTTGTGATGAAAAAAACTTCATTTTTAATTGTAAATGCTAATCCCAATTTTCCCTATTTTCTCTGTTATTTACCTACAGTTGAATGTGACCAAAATGTACAAAATCATTCATTTAGATGAGCGTCCCTGATGAAATGCAGACCCAACATCCATCCCCCCCGCGAGACATGAGAGTGAGAGAGAGAGTGAGCAGATTGAAACAGAGTGATAGTCCTGTGTATCAAAAGTGTGAGATTTGACTGCTGAGAGAGAGAGAAAAACCCCCAAAGAGAGACAGAGACTCCAGAGAGAAAGAGTCTCATCTGCAGGAGGGAGAAAGGTGTTTGGACAGTGATGACAGAAGCTTTCACTCCCGGCAAACACCTAACAATCAACCTGTAAAGCACACACACACACACACACACACACACACACACACACACACACACACACACACGTACACACAACTTAAACTGTGCTATAATATGCTAACAGTGTGTTCACCTTTCCTGTGTTTGACCTCTTCGTTGTTGTATTGCGACTTGCATTTCACTTAAGCGAGGTGTCTTAACGGATGAGTAGTAATGAACGAGGTGCAGATGAAGGATGTCATGTGAGTGAAGCAACGTGTCGTCACGCAACGGTTTGGAGGATGTCTAGAGAAAATGTTACTCCTCATTTTTGGTGTATCATGTCTCTTTGACTCTAAATGGAGCATAATTTACTAAATGAACATCATGCTGTATTGAAGAAGACTTGAAACTAGAGATTGAGACCATAAACTCATGTTTACAATGTTTACTGAGGTAATAAATCAAGAGAGAAGTAGAGTCATTTTCTCATAGACTTCTATACAACCAGAGGAGTCGCCCCCTGGTGGACACTAGAGAGAATGCAGGTTTTAAGACTTGAAGGATCGGCTTCACTCGGCAGAACCGGAGGTTGCCGCCTGGTTTTCATACGAAAGTCCAGCAGTTCGCTTGTCAATTTCGGCTCGTTACATGTACACAGTTTTTTAAAAAGTATCTTCTGTCTTCACAGGAAACATCTTAGGCAACAGAACTACTTAGTACGTAGTAGTAACGCGCCTGACGTTCACTGAAGCTTCTGATCCGCTGAAGAGACAAAAAACAGAGTTTTCTACGTCGTTTCTTTTTCACCGTTTGAGGTTCGACTCGTGACGACGTCATCGTCTGCGTACCTCGACTCAATAATCGCTTCACGGCAGCCGACGGAAACAAGCGTTCACGATGTCCTGATGTCTCTACAGAGGGCCACTGACGAGATGAAGGTGATGATGAAGATGAAGACGATGATGGTGACGACGATAATGACGACGATGACGTTGAAGATGACGATGAAGATGGTGATGGTGGTGACGATGAAGATGATGAAGGTGAAGATGATGATGAAGATGATGGTGATTTCTGGCCCTGATGAGGAAGATCTCAGGGGTCACTCGCCGCCTTCACTTCGCCCCGGTCTCTCCCCGCTCGCGGCATTGCCATGGTGACCGGCGATTCCTCTCTTCGCCGAGTCTCCACGGTTACCAACCTGCTCTCATTCATAAGCGTTGCCGGGGCAACGCAGCACTGGCTCATTGATGGAATCTCGGCATTGCCGCAGCAACGGGGATGGGAAGTGGGTCTCCTAGCGATTGATTTTCAACCCCTCCGAGCCCCCGCATCTCCCTCCCACACACACACACACACACACACAGACACAGACACACACACACACACACACACACACACACACACACACACACACACACACACACGCACACACACACATTAACCTCAACTACCCCCTCACACAACAGCAGCTCTCGTGCACGGTGAAAGTGTACAGTGTGTACACACAAGCATAACTTCCCTGGCATGCAGCCACACACACACACACACACAAACACACACACACACACACACACTGGCCAAATGAGTGCATCCTTTTACCGCATACAAACACAGATATACTCTCATCATGTGCATGCGCTCACTCTGCACACACACACACACACACACACACACACACACACACATACACACACACACAGCGCGTACGATCCGATGACGGAGACGAATGCGTTGCGGGTAGTGTGGACGACCCACTTTCTCTGCTACAACATGTACGCAGACGCATAAATCCCCCCCCCCCACACACACACACGCACACACACACACGAGACGGAGCCTTGTAACTCTCTAGAAGAGATGCTTTTCAATCAGGAACTTAACCCCAATCGACTCTGATTGGTTAAAATCCGTCTCGTAGTGAACAATGTATCACACACAGCCACAGCGCAGCCTCCACGTACTCAAGTTAGCAAAGACTCATTTTGATTTAGACTTAAAGGGACAGTGTGTAGGATTTTGTTGGCATCTAGCGGTGTGGTTGCAGATTGCAGCCGACTGAATACCTCACCTCTCACTCAAAGGCCATCCATACCATAATAACATGTTTTTTTTTTTTGCATTCTGCAGCTCACGTTACAGCGGTTCAACAAGCGTGTTGGAGAACTACGGTGGCCCTCAGGTAACGGAAAAAAACAATGTGAAAATCTCTCTCTTGGTTTGTCCGTTCTGGGCTACTGTACAAACATATGATGCAACATGGTGGACTACGTGAAGAGGACCGCTCCCTATGAAGGCTAATTGTAAGACACGATTCCTGTTTTTAGGTGATTACACACGGATGAAAACACGTCTGCTATTAGATCCCTCTAGATCCTACAGGCTGGCCCTGTAACTAAAACACAGAGGCCAGAAGACAAGAACACAATAACCCAATTCAACTTTCTACGCTCCTCACCTTTAAAGGTCCCACCGCACTGACTTGACGCATGCATTTTTTTAGTTTTAAATGGCCGAACAGGAACCTACTCCGACTGTGTTTTGATTTTGTTGCATCAAATGAGGACCTGGAGACCAGAGCTTTGTTTTTCTGCGGTCGTATCACCTGTTTGGAGAGCGCTAAAAGAAATAAAGCGCTGGAGGATTTCCCCCCCAGATCTCATATATAGATATCAGTAATTTAATCTAATCTACGTTAAGAGTCTGAACCGGGACCTTCATCATTTAGATCACAGATTATAGTCAACTCTTGCCAAAGTAGCGACCCCTTTTCTAAAACACTGCTGGTTCAGCTGAGTCGGCATCTGTAATCTGCTTCCTGCAGATCAGTTGATGCACTTCAAACGAGGGTCACAGGGTCACACCCGGCTTTCCCATTACACAAGTATGAATGCATAACTGTGTAAAGATGTGTCGTGGCGTATATGAGCTGATATTTACATTTAAATTATGTCATGAGCTCAAACGCAACATGCATGTGCCTCTAGTGTGTTGTATGTGATGCATGCCATCACAGTGCGGCTTCTATGGCAGAAAATAGTAAAGACACACTCACAGCATGACAAGAGACCGGGACAAGATCCAGCCACTGACATGTGCATGAGCTGTACATGTGTGTGTGTGTGTGAGAGAGTATGTGCACATGGTTTATGTGTGTATTGTGTGGAAATAGTGTGGGAGTGCCATGTGTCATCACAGTGTGAACTCCTGTCCCCTTAGTGCCTCCTGCTGAGCCCTCGCCCGCCTCTCACACACACACACACACACACACACACACACACGCACACACACACACACACACACACACACACACACACACACACACACACACACACACACACACACACACGATGGACAATGTTCCACTGTGACACGGTGCACAGTTCAGGAATTTGAACAATATGTTCGAACATAGTGTAAGTAACAAATATATATATAGGGTACGCCGGTTCTACCGTTATAATTATTAATATTTCGATTTTTGCGCAACAAAAAAAGCACCAAATAAATAAATGTGGTCATTATTCTCTTGTTTGCCGTAAATGCTGCAGTAAAGTCGGGATGGAAAGTTTCCCAGACGTAAAAAAAGCATATGATATTTAAGGGCATGCAGCGTGTCACGATAACGCATCGTAGGCTTCCCGAGTGTCATTTTTACGCCGCGTTGTCATGTTACGCAGTCATGTTTATAGGCAACAAAACCACTTAGTTAAGCTTAGGAGAAACATCATCGTTGGGCTCAAAATAAGTACGTGAACTTAGAGAACAAAACAGGAGACACGAACCCCGGTCTCCTGGTTGATAGTCGAGTGTTTGTCTGACTCCGCCCACCGTGAAGTAGCCTCTCTCACTCTTTAGTGAAAGTTGTCCTGAGAAGACCGCGACACATTAAACACCGTAGATGAGATGTTCTGTACCGTCTGCATATGTTAGCAGAGCTTAGTGGATTTTGTTTTCTGCAGGAAAAAACAAGGTAAGAAAACAAGCCTCTCACATCCCCCCCCCCCCCCCCCTCTCTGTAGATACGGGACATTAAGCAGCCCTCTCCAACCGTTATGTCACCGCTCAACCCCCCCCCCCCTCCCGTCCTCCGACACCAAGGTGGTACGACCCAATCACTTTCTGTCATTGGGAGAGCCCATCTGCTCGGTGCAGAGGGGTGTCGGGAGAGATCTCGGTGGTATAGCATTGCAGGTGAAGGGGGGGGGGGGGGGATGCTGTAACGGCTTCTTCACCTTAGGGGGGTTTGGGGATCTTTTCCACCAGCTCGTGTCGTGAGACCTCTCCCTCTCACTTCATCAAAGACACTTTTCCCTCTTTCCATCCAACAATCTCATCCGATCCCTCGTTTCATTCCTCTCTGCCCTTTTCTCTTCCCCCGTCTCCTGGTTTGCTGAAGCGTTCATTGGCAGAGGCAGGATGCAAGCACTCTCATTCTGACCACATTCCCCCCCCCCCTTCCTCTTTCCTTCCCTCTCTTCATTTTCTCCCTCACACATTATTGCTGATCTCAGCAGAGTGCTAACACTCAGCTGATGGACTCTCTCTCTCTCTACCTCCACCCCCAAACCAAACTCGCTCATTTCCCCTTTATTCCATTTACTTCATGTATGATCAGGCGAAGGAGAATGGAAGGTGGCTTTTCTTCTCTCTCATCTACGTCTTCACTCATCCGCCCTTCTGTCCTTTAATCACATGTGTATTAACCTTTAGTTATCCGGGGAAAGGCTTGATGAGTGCGCGTGCTTTTCTGCAAACACCCTCCGGCCACTGGAGGGTTTTGGAGCTTAAAGCAACCTCCGGTTCTGAAAAGTGAAGCCGATGCAGAAGTGTGTTAAAGCTGCATTCTCTCTAGTGACCACCAGGGGGCGACTCCTCTGGTTGTATAGAAGTCTATGAGAAAATGACTCTACTTCTCTCTTGATTTATTACCTCAGTAAACAGTGTAAACATGAGTTTATGGTCTAACATCCAAATATGGTAACTTACAATCATTAGCTGCAAAAAACAACAACATGGCGACGGCCGTAATCCAAGATGGCGACGGCAAAAACACCGGACTCCAGACTTCAAAACATCAGTCCACAAAAGCCAATGCAAAGACGCAAATTACGTAAATTTGCTTTGATATCATACGAACTGATGCAAACGACGTCCATAAAACAAGTATTTTTAAACGGTGTTCGCTCATTGTTTTGCCAAAAGATCCGTCAAAGCACGAATTCAGACTTTTTCCTCATTACATAGCTCCTTCCTGTGTGTTTATTGCCATTAAATTACATCAAAATGTGTTCATTTTGGGTTCACACTGCTGCAGTAGACAGACATGTGTCTCGATACAGTGAGTACACCTGGTGAGAGATTTCACCGAGCTCCTCTGAGACGATGCCGTGAACCCGGTTTTCGGACGTATCTGGGTCTTCCACAAAATACACAAAGCAGCAAAAGTGGTTATTTCGATGCCGTGGTCAAACTTGCGCGAGTAACGTAAGGGGAATGTTTGCATTCGGTGTGAACACAGCAGGAAAACAGAGTAAGAGATGTTCGATCTTTATTCACGTTGCATTGCCAGATTTTCCAGCTACAGTGTATGATTCCTAATTCTCTGGTGCAGTAGCTGTTTGTCAGTCCTGCTCCATTCCTGTCCTTTAATTACACAGACACTCATCCCTCTCCTGTTCACCCACGTCATTCTTCCCTGCGTCTCTAATCTTCCTCCAGTTTTTCCATTCACCTCTCTCTCTCTCTCTCTCTCTCTCTCTCTCTCTCTCTCTCTCTCTCTCTCTCTCTCTGTCGGCTGATTGGCCCACCTGTCCCTCCGTCCCCTGCCAGCATGACTCTTGGACCTCATGAGGACACGACGTCTGGACTTCTGTGTCCTTGTTTGTAGGTGTTTGTGTGCATGTCATGTAGTTGGATAGTTGTGTGTATCTATTGTTTTCTGGGTTTTTTTAGAGGTTTTCCTCTAAAATAACGGTTCGACCAGCTGGTGAACAAAACGTTTAGCAGTTTAGCACTTTCTCATGAGTTGGTGGAGACCAAAACAGAGTGATACATGATGAACTAACATTCATCATGTGACCAGAAATGCAAATCTGATGCAAATTGACTGGCTACAGTCTGCTGGAAATACATTGATTATTGTTATCGGTATTGTTGAGACAACCAAAACAATCAGTTGTTCTCTTATTGGTATGGCTGCCGGAGGGAGAGTTGTGTCGCCCCAAAAAAGTCAAATGCATTGATCCCCCATAAAATGGTCTATTCTTTCCTTCTCTTCCAGAGAGGTCAGAGGTCAGAGGTCAGAGGTCAGAGGTCAGGTAGAGAGCAGCAGAGCTGGGGCTGATTACAACTTTAAGTGTCTTGCTAAAGGACACGTAAGCAGAAGAAATGCCTGTTAGCGCTGTGCGTGTGATGGTGAACTGGTTTAACTTCACCACCTCGCTGCCCTCACATTGTGTGTCTGTAGGTGTGCGTTTGTGTCTGTGATCTCTATTTCTGTTCACAAGGGGCGTGTGGGTGTGCACAAAGCACCACACACTGAAGCGGGCGGGCTTTAGCAACACAAAAAATATATATATATTTTGTTTAAAAAGGTACATGTCACCTTCTTCATTTCATAAATGTTGTCTCACAACGGCTGCTTGAACCACAAAGATGTAATGCAGCCAATAATCCTCCAGTTTAACTGCTCAAGCTTTAACTGCAGCAAACCTAAACTATCGCCGTACAAGTTCTCAGGACTTCACGACCGAAATATGTCATTCCTCAGTGGCTTCCAAATATACTGACCAATTTCTGATCGGCCACCACTGTGTTGACAGGTGACCCAATTCTTTTTGATCAAAAGACCAAAGCTGTTTCTATTGCGAAGTGGTGGTGAAACCGACTACTTTAAGGGTTAAACTGACAACAAACAAACCACCAAAGTGTGTGTCCTGACACCGATTCTGTTACATGAACTTGTCGTCATCGGCAGATGCCGAGTGACGATCCGATACCAGAGCGCAGGCTGGCCTGGCTCAGGTCGAACCCTTCGTTCTAGCACTCCGGAACAAACGCCAAAGAACTTTCTTTTATTATCTCGTTTGCCAGATTTTCCAGTGGAACAATAATTGCCAAATTGCTGAGATTTTGTTAGCTCTGGCTAAACGTTAACGGTCGTTTTTTTCTGGAGCCAGTGATGGAAGTACATAACGGGTGAGCTTTCTTGCATTTTAATACATAGGATGATATCAGATCTATGCATAGACAACCACGGTGTCAATGGAATGCACTTGGGCGGAGGACACACCGCTCCTCTTCACATGCATTCCTCACCTCCACCTTCGCCTGTTATCTCTGTACACCAGAACAGCTCAACGAGTATACGATCATGCATGCAGCCATTACGATGCTCGTGCAAAACCCAACACCCTTTACCTGAGTGCTGTGTTCACGTGCAGCACAGACTGCCTGCAGGGACCAGAGTTGGAGGGTATAGGGGAACGTATAGCAGAGTGATGAGTCTGTAAATGACTGCAGAGCAATAATGATAATGGAAGTGATGGCAAAGGGACAATTTTCTGCCAGTTACTCTCCCTCCCTCCCTCCCTCTCTCTCTCTCTCTCTCTGTGTGTGACCTCATTTCTCTCTCCTAAGCTGGACTTCATTTCCTCTCTCAATGTTCATACAGTGTTTTCTCAGTGGCCATATTTTGGGGGATTGACCGGATGTTTCATTCACAGTCAGAAGCTTCCCTCAGCTTAACGTTGAACCTTTTTCTTAACACGTTTTTGACTTTTTTTTCCTGTTCCGATGTGAGCGTCCCGGGACAGAGGAGGTCGCATGTGTACAGATAGCAAAGCCCTTTGTGAGGCATTTGTGATTTTTGGGCTATACAAAATAAATTGAATTGAATTTAATCTAATTTGTCCCGTTTCTGAAGCAAAACTCAGCTGTGAGTTGACCTTGCGGTGAAGCCTGCGAGTTCTGATGTCATTTGGCGTCATTTGGCTCAAGTTGCGACGAGCTGACAGCCGATAATAAATACTCGTCCTCATTTTATACGACGTCTTATTGTGTGTGAAAGGGTAAAATAAGGAGAAGGACGTCTGATTAACCTGATGATGGTAAAGAAGTCTTTGAGGAATCTGGAAATACATTCAAACTACCTGAACTTATCTTTCAGACGACTAATCAGACGTTGACCTGTGAATGTCCTGACCATGTTTTTTGCTCCATATTCTATATTTCTGTTCACTTTGTTCTTAGTTAATAATACAGCTCTTAGTCCACGTGGAGCCGATACGCTAGGCCTCCATTAACACTGGTCAAGTCAAAGCCCTGATCACTCGCAGATTCACTCCTAAAAGAATTTTGGACAGATATACATACAGGTATAGCTCAGCTTGTGTACGAGGAGATAGTTCTATGTTTGTCTCTGAACGTCCAATAGAAGAGTCGTCGGGACGTCTACGGTGTCCTCTCATTGACTGACTGGCCCAGAGTCTCCTCTTAATGATTAGATTACTGTGTGACGTCACAGCACGGCACCGAAAATCAATGAACTGAATCCCTGAATACTAAATACACCGGTCACTCTGTGTGTGTGTGTGTGTGTCCCTGCTCCTCTTTTATTCCCTATCTCATTAATTATTGTCCTCATCAATTCTCTCTCTCTCTCTCTCTCTCTCTCTCTCTCTCTCTCTCTCACACACACACACTCTCTCCCAGAAACCACGAGAGGAGAGAGAGAGAGAGAGTGAGGGCGAGGGAGAGATGGACCGACACTGTTAACACGTAGGATGGAACTACTCTGAGAGTCTGAGGCCCGGCAGCGGCGCCTCGTTACATACGAACGCGTCGGACACAACGAGGACGATTTAGCCGTCCAGCGTTTGTCCTGAAGGGGACGCGGCCATGAGGTCATTAAGGGGAGACGCTGCAGGGGAATATTTTCACTGATAGATGTCGCCATGAAACTTCCCCAGTTGATTACGGGTTTTTTTGTATTACTTTTTGAAAATGTATGATTAAAAATGGGGCATTATCTTCTCAAATATGTGCGAATTAATCTGAACGTTGGATAAAGGCAGGTTCAAAAGCTCTACGGGGGAAGAGGGTCAACACATGAACTCATAGATGTCACCATGAAGCTTCACCACTTCATCACTCGCACTAAGACGATTCTTTTGTTGTCTGACGTTTTAGGTTTAAGTATGCTAATGAGGTATATCTAATATCTTTTCTTCTCTTTTCTTCTCCTGACTTTCGGTCATAATTTTGGAAACACTTTTGTAAATAAAAAAAAAAAAAAGAAGAAGAAAGCTGCAAATCTACTTTGTTTAGGTAATGAAACTACTTAGTTGCATATAATACGAAACGTATTTCACGATGTGCTTTCCTGGAGTTGGAACGTGAAGAAGTCAGGAATGTAATGAGTTTGTGTGGCTGATCATTTAAATGTCTTCTCTAACCGATGACTGTCTTTGACTTCTTCACTTTGGGAGGTAACCTCCCGACAAGGCAGTCGGGAAATCTAGTAAAGCTGCGAGTTTTTTTCCCCACGTTGTAACAAAAAGATGCAAACTTTAAAAAAAAACAAGTCTGAACCCTTCGGAGAATGTCCTCACACAGATAGGAACACGCTCTCTCACACACACACACACACACTCAACAGCAAGGAAACACAGCTAACATACGCCGGCTTCTGTGTTCGTGTACCGCGACTTCAATTAAAAACGTTTTATATGAATATACATGAACGCTTGAAATATGACTGCAATTGGCAATATAGGCCATGCATGGTAATGATCCAACACGGTACACGTGTGTGTGTGTGTGTGTGTGTGTGTGTGTGTGTGTGTGTGTGTGTGTGTGTGTGTGTGTGTGTGTGTGTGTGTTATATAGGCTGAGCTGAGTGATTGATCACAGGGAGCAGGGAAAAGCAGGTTACTGCAGCGCTCACACACACACACACACACACACACACACAGACACCCCCCCCCCTTTTCTTCCGTCTCTGCCTCCCCCTCCCTCCCTCCCTCCCTCCTCCCATCCTTCCTCACCCTCTCCATACATCACTCTCACCTCCGCCACCCATCACTCTTCCTCCTCCGGCTCAACCTCCTCTCTGCTCTCCATCCCCTCTCGCTCCTTCTTTAACAGCCAAGCCCATCTTGTTATTCCCCCCCCCTCTCCCTCTCCCTCTCTCCCTCTCTCTCTCCCTCTCCCTCCCTCCCTCTCTCTCTCTGTCCTGTTATCCAGAGCCCAGGGGAACGGAGAGACATCGTCACGTGGTCCTCTTCTTCTTCCTCCACCTCCTCCCTCTGCTATCTAGCTGCAGTAGCTCTACTCTTCTGCCGCTCTCACAGGGTTACCTCCGTCTCTCTCTCTCCATCTATCCATCTATCTATCTATCCATCTATCCATCTATCCATCTATCCATCTATCTATCTAACAAAAAACACACAAAGTCATGTATTCTGAAAGTCTTGGGAACTCAGACAAAGAGATGATTGTCTAACGTGGTGTTTTTGACGATGGCCGGTGGAAAGTTGCCGTCTCAAACGTTCCACAATAGGTGTTCGGTTTGGCGACTGAATGTCACAGCAGGTGATTTGAATCACTTTGCAGCAGTTTAATGAGGACGACACAATACGACGTTATAGTGCAGGTCTTTTTTACCCACCCGTTGATGCTTCTTCCTGGCTTTTATTGGCTCGCAACTGGCCTTAATTGGTTCCACTGATGTGAAAAACTATATACAGCGTTCCAAGATGGCGTCCAGACGAGTGAGAAGCTTTAAACATTGAATTAAAACGTCTGGTTGTTGGTTGTTGACGGGGCTTTTTTCTGGTGAGGGTCGTCTTAAAGAGACAGGCGCTAAAACGCAGCGTTTCAGACAAGAGGGTGAATATCGGTGTATTCAGATGTATTTCAAGATCAAAGCATGTAAACATGTTCAAGTATAACCCTGAACATGAGCGTGACGTGCCCCCTTTAATTTCACAACATTCAAAGAATTGAAGGTCTAGCTTGAGTTACAGTCAGTAACTGTAACCTCGCTCTCGACCTCCTTCCTGTGTTTCCTGCACGTCGCTACGCGTGAACACACCTTTTGGCCACATCGTCTGCAGCACACGTGGCAACATTTAACGTCTCTCAGAGGAAATCTAACGGCACAGATTCAAAGCTTCAGCAGAAACTATTTCTACACGCATCTGTTGATGAGCGCGGAAATGTTGCGCACGGCTGCTGATGTCGGATATTTCTTTGTTTTATCTTTGACACGTTTAAATGAAGAGAGGGACGAACGAGAGAGAGAGAGAGAGAGAGAGAGCGAGAGAGAGAGAGAGTGAGGGGGAAGAACAAGAGAGAGAGAGAGAGAGAGAGTGAGGGGGAAGAACAAGAGAGAGAGAGAGGGACGAACAAGAGAGAGAGAGAGAGAGGGACAAACAAGACAGAGAGAGAGAGAGAGAGAGAGGGACGAACAAGAGAGAGAGAGAGAGAGAGAGAAAGAGAGAGAGAGAGTGAGGGACAAACAAGAGAGACAGAGAGAGAGAGGGACGAACAAGAGAGAAAGAGAGAGAGAGAGAGAGAGGGACGAACAAGAGAAAGAGAGAGAGAGAGAGGGACGAACAAGAGAGAGAGAGAGAGGTGAACAAGAGAGACAGAGAGAGAGAGAGACGAACAAGAGAGCGAGAGAGGGACGAACAAGAGAAAGAGAGAGAGAGGGATGAACAAGAGAGAGAGAGAGGGACGAACAAGAGAAAGAGAGAGAGAGAGAGAGAGAGAGGGACGAACAAAAGAGCGAGAGAGAGATGAACAAGAGAAAGAGAGAGAGAGACAAACAAGAGAGAGAGAGGGACGAACAAGAGAAAGAGAGAGAGAGACGAACAAGAGAGAGAGAGAGAGGGATGAACAAGAGAAAGAGAGAGAGAGGGATGAACAAGAGAGAGAGAGAGGGACGAACAAGAGAAAGAGAGAGAGAGAGAGAGAGAGAGGGACGAACAAAAGAGCGAGAGAGAGATGAACAAGAGAAAGAGAGAGAGAGACAAACAAGAGAGAGAGAGAGAGGGATGAACAAGAGAAAGAGAGAGAGAGACGAACAAGAGAGATGAACAAGAGAGAGGGACGAACAAGAGAGAGAGAGAGGGATGAACAAGAGAAAGAGAGAGAGGAGGAGGAGGAAACTCTGCGGTCGCTCGCTCTGATATCGCCATAACAACAAACCCCCGTCTCTCGGAGAAGTGACATTTCACTTTGCCCTGGTTGCTGCTCCCTGCAGTGCTGCTCTGATCCAGCCTGTGTGTGTGTGTGTGTGTGTGTGTGTGTGTGTGTGTGTGTGTGTCCTCATTAAAGGAGCCCTGCGACTGAGGGGGAGTGGTCATGATCACACTCGCACACTTTGTCAAACCAGACCTCTGCTGTGTCTGTGTGAGTGTGTTGGAGATCAAAAGAGAGGGAGTCATGCTTCTACAAGACACACACACACACACACACACACACACACACACACACACACACACACACAGAAGATTAAGTAGTAAATTAGTAATAACTCATTATACACATTTGGTGGAGTACCTAAAAATAAAGGACACTATTAAGATGATGTTTGGATTATTTATTTATTTTTCATCTGATTGTTAATTTTGTAAAAGGAGATAACGTTCCAATATTTCTTGACAAATAAAAACTAAATAAACTAAAATCTTCCTCCTTCAGAAGAACGGATACAAGAAGACTATTTGTTCCTCACTTCTTTCTTTAAATATTAAGTTACTATTCCGAATATTTGTCCTTTTTATTATCCGCATGAATCACTCTTCACATCAGTATAAATCAGACACACTTATTTGTCACTTATTTGTCACTTTTAAAGCCGGTCCGCGTGTTGTTTCCTTCTCCCAAAACAGCGGTGAAGGACAGCGGGAACAAACGGCAGGAGTTGAGTTCTCATTAAAGCAACATGCACGCCAAATACTTCAGAGCGCACAAAGCTAAACTACCTCCTAAGTTATATGATTGGTCACCGACAAACAACATAAAAGCACTTAAAAGTGTCTGGTGCAGCGCTCACTCCACAGAAAAAGGCTTCTTTACGTCACTTCCAGAGAACTTTGTAACCGCTGCAGACAACTTCATGTTCACTTTACCTTCAACTGACTTTCAGCATTTAGATTACACACACTCGTTCACGGACACACACTCGTTCACGGACACACACTCGTTCTCGGACACACGCTCGTTCACGGACACACACTCGTTCTCAGACACACACTCGTTGACGGACACACTCGTTCACGGACACACACTCGTTCTCGGACACACACTCGTTCACGGACACACACTCGTTCACGGACACACACTCGTTCTCGGACACACACTCGTTCACGGACACACGCTCGTTCTCAGACACACACTCGTTGACGGACACACACTCGTTCACGGACACACACTCGTTCTCGGACACACACTCGTTCACGGACACACACTCGTTCACGGACACACACTCGTTCTCGGACACACACTCGTTCACGGACACACGCTCGTTCTCAGACACACACTCGTTGACGGACACACACTCGTTCTCGGACACACACTCGTTCACGGACACACACTCGTTCTCGGACACACACTCGTTCACGGACACACACTCGTTCACGGACACACACTCGTTCTCGGACACACGCTCGTTCACGGACACACACTCGTTCTCAGACACACACTCGTTGACGGACACACTCGTTCACGGACACACACTCGTTCTCGGACACACACTCGTTCACGGACACACACTCGTTCACGGACACACACTCGTTCTCAGACACACACTCGTTGACGGACACACTCGTTCACGGACACACACTCGTTCACGGACACACACTCGTTCAGGGACACACACTCGTTCTCGGACACACGCTCGTTCACGGACAAAAACTCGTTCTCGGACACACACTCGTTCTTGGACACACACTCGTTCTCGGACACACGCTCGTTCTCGGACACACACTCGTTCAGGGACACACACTCGTTCAGGGACACACACTCGTTCTCGGACACACGCTCGTTCACGGACAAAAACTCGTTCTCGGACACACACTCGTTCTTGGACACACACTCGTTCTCGGACACACGCTCGTTCTCGGACACACACTCGTTCAGGGACACACACTCGTTCTTGGACACACACTCGTTCTCGGACACACGCTCGTTCTCGGACACACACTCGTTCAGGGACACACACTCGTTCTCCACACACTCGTTCTCGGACACACACTCGTTCACGGACGGACACACACTCGTTCACGGACACACACTCGTTCAGGGACACACACTCGTTCACGGACACACACTCGTTCAGGGACACACACTCGTTCTCCACACACTCGTTCTCGGACACACACTCGTTCACGGACGGACACACACTCGTTCTCGGACACACACTCGTTCTCGGACACACACTCGTTCTCGGACACACTCGTTCAGGGACACACACTCGTTCTCAGACACACACTCGTTCAGGGACACACACTCGTTCTCGGACACTCGTTCTCGGACACACACTCGTTGACGGACACACGGCGGTGCTCCGCTGCAGAGTGGATGTGAGATGAAGACTGGCGCGTCCTCCGTTACAGAGGACACACTGTTTAACAAAAGCTTGGAGGTTGTGTCTCGCTGCGCTCCGAAATGATTCAGTCTGGAGTCTGAGAGGAAATAAAAAAGAAAGATGGCCCCGACTAACCCCGCTAGAGTGGAACAGGTAGCCATGGCAACACATCCTGCACATTTCAGTACCCAGAGCGGGACACACACACACACACACACACACACATCAGTAGAAACATAGAAATAAAAATAAGATCTCAAAACTCATGGAAATGACAACGACAAAACGGAAAGAATTGTAATTCCCACGGGACAAAAACATGAAGATATAAAGACAATAACTACGAGAAGTAACGTTGAAACACAAGTGAAATGAAGACGTAGACGTCACCGAGGAGCGATGACGTAGACATTAGTGAGGAGCGATGACGTAGACATTAGTGAGGAGCGATGACGTAGACGTTAGTGAGGAGCGATGACGTAGACATTAGTGAGGAGCGATGACGTAGACGTTACCGAGGAGCGATGACGTAGACGTTAGTGAGGAGCGATGACGTAGACGTCACCGAGGAGCGATGACGTAGACGTTTAATGAGGAGCGATGACGTAGACGTTACAGAGGAGCGATGACGTAGACGTCACCGAGGAGCGATGACGTAGACGTTACCGAGGAGCGATGACGTAGACGTTTAATGAGGACTCACCCGGTGAGCACGACCACGAAGTCCATGACGTTCCAGCCGTTCCTCAGGTAGGAGCCCTTGTGTAACGCGAAACCCAGAGCCAGGATCTTTATCCCCGACTCAAAGCAGAAGATGGCTATGAAGTAGGGCTCCGTCTCCTCCTGCAGGGGAGCACGGGAGGGGGAGGAAATAGGGAGAGGGGGGGAGGGGGGGGGGGGGGGGGGGGTAAAAGGAGTAAAAGGCAGAGCAGAAAGAGATGAGGAATGTCAAGAGTTTGTTTATTGGGGAAGTTGAACGTAAAGGAATACTGAAGAATGTTTTTATAGGATATCATGCAAAATTGTAATTTATGTCATTGTGTACGAGTACAGTTGACCGAGGCAGCCAATCAAATCAAGCGGGAGGCGGGCTTTGCTACTTCACCGCTGACTTCCTGTTGTGTGATGCCGGTAGATGTGGTAGGAACGGACATTCTACTTCTCCTCATATAGCAGCGAGAGCTCGACGTCTGCATTAAATACATGTTTTCCTCTTGAGGAGGGGAAGATGACATCACTAACAGTCCGTTCGTACCACATCTAAAAGGCATCAAAACAGGAAGTCAGTGGTAAAAGTAACAAAGCCCGCCTTGCTTGACTCGATAGGCTGCTTTGGTCAAATGAGACATTGGCGAGCGGTGCGACTCCGCGCTGAACATTTCAGAACATTTGAACTTGAACTTACTGATCTATGTGTGTGTGTGTGTGTGTGTGTGTGTTACCAGTCGTTCAGAGAGAGGCGTCTTGTCTCCATCAGGAAGATGCTGCTCCAGAGCCAGGACGATACAGTTTGCAATGATGGTGGTGAGGATCATCCACTCAAATGGAGTGCAGCTGGAGTTAAGGCCAACATCGTCAACAGAAAAACAGCACACACACGCACGCACACACGCACACACACACACACACACACACACACACACACTGCATGTACGTTGTAATCAATCACCCTGGAGAGATCGAGCAACTTCTGTGTAACATGTGTCTCCTCATACATTTCTTATACTCTCTGATGCCAAACTGTTTAAAAGGTAAGAAGCCTCGTGTTATAGTTAAGTTAAAATTAATGACGAATTCCTTTTAACAGACACATAAAAGACTATTTCTTGGTGTTATTCTTATTAATTTATGTTTTTCCTGCAAAGAGCATTGTGACTCATCCCTTTTTGTTTTGAACGTCTCTGTAAATACATTTAACTCCGCTTGAACTTTACAGTCGCTGACTCAGATTGTTACACTGTATTTAAACCCTTTTATATGCACGTCACTGCTTTTCACACTCACACACACACACACACACACACACACACAGTTTCCTAAAACACACACGACCAAAAAAAGACTTGTGAGCGCACCACATGTACAAATGTTTGCTTCTGCACTCCTGCAGCCACGAGGGCAGCGATGACTGAAGATATTATTCAATTTAAAATGAAAACGGTCAGCTTATGAAAGCAGGCAAGAATAACATTCCTACACACACACACACACACACACACA
Organism: Pholis gunnellus; assembly: GCF_910591455.1. Lineage (NCBI taxonomy): Eukaryota > Metazoa > Chordata > Actinopteri > Perciformes > Pholidae > Pholis > Pholis gunnellus. The sequence goes on from NC_136531.1 coordinate 2,408,584, forward strand.
CACACACACACACACACACACACACACACACACACACACACACACACACACACACACACACACACACACACACACACACACACACACTCACACACACACACAGGGGCTGACTCACAGAGGTCGCCTGGTGGAGCAGCCAGCTTTTCACAGCGCTGCATCCAGTCAAGTGTGTTTGCATGTGTTAGGGTGTGTGTGTGTTAGTGTGTTAGTGTGTGTGTGTGTGTGTGTGTGTGTGTGTGTGTGTCCATGCCTGAGTAATGGCCGCTGGAGGGGCTAAGATGACTGGATACATCCAGACAGATCAAGCCTGCGCCTAATTGGCCAGTCATTATCCTGTTAGCCTGTATGTGTGTGTCTGTCTGTCCGTGTGTGTGTGTGTGTGTGTGTGTGTGTGTGTGTGCGGTGGGAGTACATGTCTATTGTCGTGTTTACCAGATGCAACGTTGACATTGACACTATGGCCGGAGGACGGCCTCTGTCTGTCTGTGTGTGTGTCTGTGTGTGTGTGTGTGTGTGTCTGTGTGTGTGTCTGTGTGTGTCTGTGTGTGTGTCTGTGTGTGTGTCTGTGTGTGTGTGTGTGTGTGTGAGAGGGAGAAGAGGCTGCTGGTTGATGCGAGAGGATGAGACAGGTCGGTCTGACGAGTCCACACTAACAAGAGGACGCTGAACTACAACGCACACTGCTGACTGGCAGACACGACGCACACACACCAACTTGTGGAAGCTGCAGCGCTGTGAACAGTTTTGGAACGCACCCCGAATGTCATTCGGACCTGATAAAGCTTTAAACGCATTAGTCTCCTGGATCATACCTCATGTAGATTAAAAACAACATCCACACCGACACGGCACCCTGATCAGTTTTAACACACGGGCGGCTTTTCAGTCTGGAACTCAACTTTGAACTTTGACCCAAAACAGCTGTGACTCCAGCAAGTTTAGTGAATTAGAATTAGTGTATCAATCAACACAAAGTTCAGCGGCTGATCTACATAGCCTTATATATCCAGTATGCAGTCAACTGTAAAGAAGAAAAGTCACTCTGTCTTTTCTTTGAACATGTAAATGTAAAATGTTTAAGATCTGTTGTAGTTAAAAACATTTTAAAACATGAACTATTATCCCCAGAATGTGAAGAGGTTGCAGTGTTGACGTTATGTTGACGACGTCTATGTTCTCCGACAAAAATACAAGTGTTTTCTTACATTTCAACCTCCGGTTCTGAAGAGTGAAGCCAAAGCTCAATGTGTTAAAGCTGCATTCTCTCTAGTGTCCACCAGGGGGCGACTCCTCTGGTTGTATAGAAGTCTATGAGAAAATGACTCTACTTCTCTCTTGATTTATTACCTCAGTAAACATTGTAATTTGACAGTGATTGACAGGTCTCTACCAGAGACGTATCAGCGTCTCTACGTCACTCCTCATTTTAAATATGGTCACTTCTGCTTATCTGTTACAGGTTGACGCCACACGAGAAGATTGCGTGTTATTGTGACCGTCTCTCAGAGTTCCGGCGGTTAGTTCGTAGTTCTTTTTTTTAACCGATGGCTAAATGTAAAATGAATGACTATTACAGGTTAAGAGCTTCACCCTATTTCTTAGGAGCATGTGTCCACATCTGACATATTGCACCTCTCAGAAATATTCTCCGCCAGTCTTCTGCTTCTTTGTAATTGTGATATCTGGCATACAATGCTAAGCTAGCACATTGCTAACATGCTGCCATCCAGTGAGCAGTTTGTGTTTCTTACTGCAGGATATACGTCACTGAGTGATGTCACTGATGCAAGAGTGAAAATATGTTATTATAAATGTTTATTTAAGTTAATATCTCATTGCACTATCTATGTTTTTTTCATATCACAATAAGTAACCGCGGTATGAACAACTTGCTGGATTTTATTGCAAATCAATTCACAGTAACCTTATGCAGCCCACAGATGTGTGTGTGTGTGTGTGTGTGTGTGTGTGTGTGTGTGTGTGTGTGTGTGTGTGCGTCTTCAGACTACATGCTACCCTGCTACTCCATCTATTATTCAGCAGACACACACTCTGCTGGCCTAACAACCTGCTGAAAGCAGGAGGTAACACTCCCTCTCTGTGTGTGTGTGTGTGTGTCCCTCTCTCTCATTTCCTCCCGTTTCTTCACCTCCCTTCTCTCTCTCTCTCTCTCTCTCTATATATATATATATATATATGTATGTTTTGTTACTCTCTTTGTTTTGCTTTCTTCCTCTCACCCTTTTTCCTCAGGATCACATTTTTCTTGCTCCTCACCCTTTTCTCCCTCCAGCTGACTGCAAACATGTAACTCACCCCTTCCTTCTCCCTGCACTTCTTTTCCCTCCTTCCATCTCTCACCGGCCTCCTGTTATCCAACGGTTTTATCTTCATACCCCCCCCCCCACCCACTCTCTCTCTTCACCCTGTTCCTTCTTTTTGAGAGGGAAAGAAATCGGAAGCAATTAGAGAGCAGACATTTTTGGCAACGGAGTTATTGGTGAGCGCTGCAAAAAATGTGTGTGTGTGTGTGTGTGTGTGTGTTCCTCTCTCGTTAATTAAAATGACTTTCTGATGGCCACAAACAAGCCCCGCCCTGCCAAATACACACACACACACACACACACACACACAGACTCTCCTCCTTTCACACTTTATCTCTTCTTTCCACTGCAGGCAGCTGCACAAAGCAAACAATCACACACACACACACACACACACACACACAAACCAAAGCATGGATGCAAACAGAATGAACACATGCATTACACACACACACACACACATATGCAAGCAGCCATGATTACACTAACTAATGCGTTGAGGCAATGCTCAGGTAATGCTTTGGTGTACACACACACACACACACACACACACACACACACACACACACACACACACACACACACACAGGGAGAAAGGGGAATACCCACATCAGCAATATTTTGTTGCTCCATTGCCCGTTATTGTGTACACACACACTCGCTCGCACAAACACTATGATTCTGCCAGCGAGTGTATTAAGTTATTACAGAGAGAGAGAGAGAGAGAGAGAGAGAGAGAGAGAGAGAGAGAGAGAGAGAGAGAGAGAGAGAGAGAGAGAGAGAGGTGTTTTTTGCACATGCTCCATTTTTCAGGCAAGATTGCAAAATGGCTGCACAGCACGAGGAGAAAGTGAGCGAATACATACGATGATTTTTGTGATTAAGGTGAACTAGCCCTTCAAGCATTATGGCTCCGTCCGTGTAAAACTGAAATCCTCTGCTGCACAGAACAATCTGTGTTCACGGGGGGATTTGGGATTAGCGTGGTCCGAGCTGAAGCGTCTTTGCCCTCCGTTTCACCCCGGGGGACGGACGGACGGGCCCTTCGGACATCGGTCCCGATTGAGTCACAGGATTGTTTCTGCGTGCTTTGGGAGTTTCCTTCAGTGTCCTTGGTACTTTCAAACCAGTACATTTCTGTAATATGGCTCCTTTAATTCAGAACGGATCTATGTTTGAGGGATTTGCCTCCACGTGACTCTCAACACGGCGACGGCTGAGCAGCTAACAGTGCTAACAGCGCAAACAACAACAACAACAACCGTGCTTACAGAGCTAACAGTGTTAACCTGAGGGGGGGGGGGGGGGGGGGGGGGGGGGTATATGCTCTATATGCTACGGAACGACGCTGTTGTTCGGGACGGCAGTAACAGATGTAACCTCCATATAAGATCAATGCAGAGCGGCGACAGGGGGGGGGCACGCTCACTGGGACTCAGTGATTTCGTTGTCACCATGTTGTTGTTTTTCACAACCGATGAACAGAAGTGACCATATTTGGAATGCGGAGGAGCGGCGTATACGTCTCTGTCAATCACAGTAAGCCCCGCCCTAAAGCATAGCCTGCTTAAATGAACATCACGCTGTATTGAAGAAGACTTGAAACTCGAGTTATATTTCCTTTTCAAGAACTGTACTCCACTTATAACCCCGCAGGCATTGAAGGTTTGTTTGGCCACTCAGAGAAGGTGACACACACACACACACACACACACACACCTCCACACCGATACAAATGTGGTCCTATACACCCTTACAGCGGTGAAGAATATCCTCCATGACGACAATAAACTATCTACCTGTTAAAAGTTCCTCCTCTCACTACATCCCACAACCTCCACAAAAATACCCACACCTATTTAAATACGCCTCAGTCCAAGTCATCCTGTGAAAAATGTCCTCGCTTTTCTTGTCTGTGTGTGTGTGTGTGTGTGTGTTTTCAGCTGATGAGGCATTTTGGCGTGGCGCTGAGGCTGTGCTTTAGGGGAGCCGAGCCTGATGAGGGGGAGATTTTAAATCACACCAAATGAAGCTTTATCAAATAAATGAAACTGTGTAGCACTCGACTCAGCAAGAGTCAGTTCCTTTATGGGAGTGACGCAAGCACTCGCTCTCTCTCTCTCTCTCTCTCTCTCTCTCCATCCTCCATCACCAACATGCAGAGCTCAGAAAAACCAGGAAACAGGTACATACGCGGTCAAATATCCTCCAAATTTAGGGTTTAAAAGAGTCTTCAGGCCTTTCCGTAGATCCACTAAGTCGCATTTTCTTCACTCACGTTTTTTTAAAGAGACTGAATGCAAAGTGAAAACTAGAGTTTGAGAACGCACATCAGGTGAACAGATATATAATCAAATTGCAGATTCAGTGCGAGATGAGGTGAGGACGCAGCGTGATCGTGAGTTCACACAAGTACCTAGATCCAGTCTTAATTATTCTGCTCGGGCATCCGTCGAGCAGATGCCACATTCTCTGCAACACCACGTGTACGATACAGCGCTTCACGTGCAGCGTTGCTACACACCCCCGCTGGGTGTGGTAGGAAGCACACCAGAGCCGTGGAGGTCACTGCAGAAATACAGGTGAGTTATGTAAAAATTCACCCCGTGAGCAGAGATGTTAGCTATGGACCAGATCCGTTCTTTGTAGCCTTGAGTTTTGGCCGTCGCCATCTTGGCTTTTTTTGCAACCAGTGAACGAAAGTTACTATATCTGGACTGAGGAGGAGCGACGTGGAGACGGCGTATACGTCTCTGGTAAAGACCTGTCAATCACTGTGTAGCCCCGCCCCTAAAGCATCCCCTGCTTTATGGTCTGTGTGACTCTAAATGGACCATCATTTACTAAATGAACATCATGCTGTATTGAAGAAGACTTGAAACTAGAGATTGAGACCATAAACTCATGTTTACAATGTTTACTGAGGTAATAAATCAAGAGAGAAGTAGAGTCATTTTCTCATAGACTTCTATACAACCAGAGGAGTCGCCCCCTGCTGGTCATTAGAGAGAATGCAGGTCTTGTGTTGAGTTTATTATTACTGTAAAACTAAAACATTGAAAAGGTTCACTCAGTTCCCTGAAACCCAAACCTTGAACCAGAGTCAGACCGGGTCCAAATGATAATCCGTCTAATTATTTCCTGATCGGATGTCATTGAGGTCTGTTCTGGATCAGGTGTCTTTTATTGAACTATTACTATTTACACAATTTGTTCAAAGTCAATGGGAAAATATCCAACATCTTTCTCTGTTAACACCCATTTGTTTTGCACCATGTAAGGATCTCTTTATGAAACGAGGTTTTCAATCCTTTTGTTTTCTCATTAATCCTAATTAATTAAAACAAAAATCAAAAAAATGGTCGGAGACGGTTAAGGAATCATCCGTTAGATCTGCTGTTTGAGAGAGATGCGAAAGAATCAGAGGATTCTGCTGAGAGGGCTAACCCCCCCCCCACACTAAATAAACACCCATGAATATAGATCTTAGTTAAATCAACAGATTATTTGCCACGCAGCTGTGAAAGAGCCAATGATCGTGATCAGCCAATCAGCCGTTACGAGCACGCCTCCCTGAACCAACGCTGCGCTTCATTTATTTCATTTCAGTTTGATATTTTCATGCTGCAGCTGTGGCACAAACAACGTAGTTTTACCCTTCGAACACTCAAAGTTTCATCTTCCCTCATTGTCCTTCTTCCTTCCTCGACTGTTTATCCCTTCATCTGCCTCCTCTTCCTCTTCCTCAGACCCTAAAATCACTGAGAGTCGCTTTTCACCTTTCCTCCTCCTCCGTTCTCATTCAGCCATCTTGCCTTCGCTCCATCCTCCTCCTCTACCTCCACTTCCCCCCCCTCCTCCTCCCGCCTCCCTCCCATCATGCTCCACTCTTCTCCTCCATGAACCGCTATATATAGACATGTGGAAGATAAAAGGGTGCGTCTCTTCCTCCCTCCCTCGCTCTCTTTCCCCCTGACCCCAGCTCTTTTTGATTTGTGGAAGAAGCTTTTTTTTAATTTTATTTTTATTTTATTTTGCCGAATATCTGCTGTGCCACTTTTACAGGCTGGTAATGAGAACTGCATAGATTCTCTCTCCACACACACACACACACACACACACACACACACACACACACACACACACACACACAGCCGTCCATCACTCTCCAGTCAGTTGACTGTATCGATAAAATAGGGATGTTCCTGTATTACATTACATGTTCATATATTGTAAGAGTCATTTAATAAAGTTCTTAATCTCGTATTTTAAATGCAGCTGAAATCAACATTTCTTCAGTGTGAGCTGCGGTCGACTGGTTAGTAATGCGCCAAACAAACCCGACGTGTGGTGAAATATTTGCCGAATCGCCCGCGGGGCCCTGGAGCGTCCCGCTGCAGAGCTGCACGCTCAGGCTCCTCCGCGTTGGGACCCATCTCCATCATTCAGCGTCACGGTTTCGCCTTTGTTTATACCGTTAGTATCTCAGCGCGCAAGTTTGACTGGACGAGCTAGGAATATCACGAGTGATGCAAAAAAAAAAAAACAGGTGGAAGTTGTTCCATTCAAACATTTCCACTGAACTCATGACGCAGCTTTATAAAAAAATCCAACAAAGTGCGATGAAATAGCGACAGAACGACAGAAAACTCGCTGGTTGCCATCGGTTGAAGAGATGGAACGCTGAGGAACAGACAAAATGAGCTGCAGGAGAGTTTGAACAAAAATCACACCAAATCTCTGTATTTTTAAAACACTCTCAAATCCATCTTTCATCTTAATCTTGCATTTAAAAAAAATAAATCTCCAGCAGCTGCCACTTAAAGGCTTCACACCTCTCCTCCATCTTCCCTCCCTCTCCTTCTCATGCCATCACGAGTGAAGGCCTCTCTCTCTTTCCTCTTATTAACCACTGGACCACTTGTGCCGGAAGATTCTCTGCGACCGCTCTTTTTCCACCCCTACTTTTCTTTCTTTCATTCCCTTGTTCCCTTTCCTTCTCTCTCGCTCCCTCCATCATACACTCTTAACTTCACTTAACTACAGCATCAGCATCTCCTCACTTGGACGGGGAGAAGTGAGGGTGAAAAGAATATTAAAAAAGAGAGTGAGTGAAAGGCAAATAAAAAAAAGGAGAAAAAAGAGGGAGGAACCGGAATAAAAGAAAGAAAGGGAGAGGTGAAGCATTGAGTATAGAATAGAGGAGGGATGGAGGGAGGGTAACGAGGTAAGGAAGGGAAAATAGGAGGGAGGGAAGAATAGGAGGAAGAGTGGGAGGTAAAGGGGTGAAAGCATGAAGTGAATATGAAAACAAAGAAGAGAAAGCAAATAAGGAACGATGGAGGACAAGATGGAAGGAAACAGGGTATCCAATGGTGAGGAAGAAGAGGAGAAAAGAGGAACTGAGGACAATGGAGGTGCAGATTAGAATGAGGAAAAGATGGAGAGATACAGGAGGAGACTGAGACAAAATAAGAGGGAGAAGAAATGGTAAGAGGAGAAGAGAGGAGCAGACGGGCAGAGGAGGCGATGGAGGTGAAGACAGACAGAGAGAAGGAGGAAGAGGAGGGAGAATTGCAGTATTTTTATCATTCCGAGTGAGTGGGCTCCATAAAGTAGGTTACTGTCAGCAGACAAGGAGAGGCTCACACACACACACACACACACACACACACGGCTATGTACCATCTCCATTTTAGTTCTGCTGAAGCAGCTGCAGTGTGTGTGTCTGCATATATATATATATATATGTGTGTGTGTGTGTGTGTGTGTGTGAGAGAGAGAGCCTGGAGCATGCTCAGTGAGCCACCAGCTGAAACATGAAAATACCAAGTGGATTGTTTAAATGGCAGCGGTGGATGTTTCAGCAGGGAAGAACAAAGACGTCGTCCCCTCGAAGGGTTCTGGCGATGCTTCGATCGCACACAGCGGATCAGAGTCCGAAAAGACACGACGGTTCCCTCGTCCACAAGTCGATGGATTTTTGGTTAAAAACTATAAAATTTGTGGTTGACACACGCGTGAGAGAAGTGTTGCTGCTGCAGAGTCTCAGAAGGAACTACAATTTTATTAAAAAAAAGCAGAATGAGACACGATGCTGTAGTACAACGGTTCGTATATCTTACGAAAGTTACTCCTATTTCTTTGTGCGTTTTCCTACAAAAGCCTGCAACACGAGTCAATATCCCGCTCGTTACATGCATACGGTCTTTTCAAAATAAACTTTCGTCTTCACATGAAACAAATCAGTTAAGTTTAAGCAACAAAACCACTTGGTTAAGTTGAGGAAAATGTTGTTGTTTGGGTTAAAATAACTACGGAAGAGCAGGTACTGAAGTACGTAAGTTACGTAACAAATAAACCAACGCTGACTTCTCGTTTCAGACGGAGAACGAACAGCGTTCTCTGGCTGAACGATCGCTGTTCTTTGCTCGTTTAGGATGACGTGGATAACGTACGGAATTATTTCATGGGATGTCTACGAATTATGGCTTATTATTTTTCGGAGGTCCTGTATAGCTACGAATGCTGGAGAACAGCCTCTTTCTATCTAAGAGACTGACACCAAGAAAAACACCCCTCAATAATTAGATAAAATAAGATTAGAGGTAAAATGCAATTCCACGTGACAACATCGGAGACACTGTACTGATGCACACACACACACAAACATCACATGGGAACATGGCGGAGTCAATGTGATCTGATGGAGTGTCGATGGGGCTGCAGTCCCAGGAATCAGCATCACACACACACACACACACAGGTCTGATGTGTGACGAGGTGGGCTAACTAACATCCCACAGCGTCCTGCTAGCTCAGCAGCCGTAAAACTGTCAAGAGAACTGATGACCGACTATTCTGTCTTCTCACACTCACCCACACACACACACACACACACACACACACACACACACACATGCATTCACCTTAGCCATAAATCTCTACACATCCCCTTGTCACTTGCTGAACACACGTACACCCTCCTGTACACACACAAACATGCACATACACTCGCACATTTGACGTAAACTCTGCAGACGATGTTGCACAATCTGAGGGACAATTGTTCCACTGGACGAAGAAATACACACACAATCTTTAACAGAGGTTTCCAGTTAAGAGGTATTAAAATATTGCATCTACAGTTGGGTCGATTTCTGGTTTTGTCAGTGTGTTAAACCGGTTGGATGTTATGCAAACCGGCTGATTCAGCATTTGTCATTTTGGCACGATCTGGCAAATGAAAAAGAAGCAACCTTTGCCGACGACGCCAGGGAGCTAAATACAACGTGCAGCCTATATTGCATTAATAGGCAATCGTTTTTTGGCTAGCAGCTCCCGTTGCTAACTAGGAATATCATTAGAACAGATACTTCCGTACCAAGTCGCCTTGTTGTCAGCTGCTATATTAACTAGTTGTTAGCTGCTTTATTAACACATTGTTCACTGTTATATAATCTAGTTTTTAGCTGCAATGCTAACTAGTTGTTAGCTGCTTTATTAACATGTTTTACGCTGTTATATAATCTAGTTGTTAGCTGCTATGCTAACTAGTTGTTAGCTGCAATGCTAACTAGTTGTTAGCTGCTTTATTAACATGTTGTTCGCTGTTATATAATCTAGTTGTTAGCTGCTATGCTAACAAGTTGTTAGCTGCAATGCTAACTAGTTGTTAGCTGCTTTATTAACATGTTGTACGCTGTTATATAATCTAGTTGTTAGCTGCAATGCTAACTAGTTGTTAGCTGCTTTATTAACACGTTGTTCGCTGTTATATAATCTAGTTGTTAGCTGCTATGCTAACTAGTTGTTAGCTGCATTCCTAAATAGTTGTTAGCTGCTTTATTAACATGTTGTACGCTATTATATAATCCAGTTGTTAGCTGCAATGCTAACTAGTTGTTAGCTGCTTTATTAACATGTTGTTCGCTGTTATATAATCTAGTTGTTAGCTGCTATATTAATGCTCTGAATGTCGTATCGTGAATCAATTACAGCAGGTTATCCTTTTCTTAGAATCAATAACGGAATTTTAGGAGTAACGTAAACACAGTCAGCAGTGATGATGCTGTGCGCTCCTCCGGAACAAT